>NC_133770.1:133813528-133881546 GCF_003597395.2 Chelonoidis abingdonii
ATGCCTGTTTTTAAATATATACCCTACCAAGATTATCACATCAGAAATGTCAAAGAGGGGCGAGTTGGAGGCAGAAAATGGCAAAGTGGGATGTTTCGAACATGGATAGCCTATGGTCTTTAGTATTGTATAGCTTAGACAACAAAGGGAAAGTTTGCAAAGGCAACTGTTAGAATGTAAGAGTTTAAAATTCTGAAGGGCAAATCTATTAAAAAATGTCAAGGAAACATAGAATTTTGTGTGAGGGTCTGTATGAATTTATGATCATGAGTATCAGGTTGGGGGAGGAATATTCGTGGTATTGAGCATTGACTGCTAACCTGGGTTATGATTTCAGTCCTTGAGGGGCACTTACGGATCTGAGGCAGGCAGGCCCAATTCCAGAGACAAATTTTTTGCCATTGACATGAAACAACCCCTTCAAGGATTTGAACTTACCCCTGGGTTTAACAGGCAATGCTTTAACCACTGAACTATTCTCCTTCTTACATGGCTAGCTTCTAGACTAATTATGGGACTAATTCTTCATAAAATGTTTGTATGAGCAATACTTTTGAATCAGAATAGGTTCAAATATACCTATTTTACTTATTCCTTGAATATAAGATTGGTTTCCTATTGCTTCAGGAGTATTTTCAGTGTTTCATTTTAACTGTCAATTAAAAATATCCTCCACCCCTCAGACAGGTTCACACCAAAAATGTGGGTGGCACTAATCCTCTTTTGACTACCATGTAATACTGTTATTTTGATGTGTTTCCTAAGAAAACCGCTCAAAAATTCAATGGAATGGGAGGGGTGAACTTCCCACAAATCATAACCAGCTTGGTTATTAGCATCACTCTGCTGCTGCTGATGCAAATCAAACACTTCACTTTAAATAGCATAAGAAAATAAAATCTGGAATTGCTGCCAACTGCCTGAAAAGCCAAACCAAACAGAACCAAACAAAAAACAAAACTAGACCCCACTTTTCTTCCTTGCTTTCTCTGCTACAGCAGTGTTGTCTGGCTTCTGTATTTTAAATTTAGTGTATTAAGTGTAGAACCCATAGTTTTAAAATATTTAAAGTATCTATCTTTTGAATTTTAATGTTTTTATTAAAACTATCTGAATGAGTCCATTGTTTACTCTACAATATTTTTGAGTGGTATTATATTCTAACTATATCGATCTATTGGCCATTCTATTATACAGTCAACTGTATTCTAGATCTGTGTGGTATACCCATGGATAAATTGCAAAGGCCATATGATAGCTGCATTTAGCTTCCTACACTCTGCCCACTAATCCATCTCCCACAGACTTTTCAAACATTCCAAATTGGCTGAGCCAGCTTCAAAGTGATGTCATTTTTAAAAAAAATCAACCTGCAAGAAATGGTTCCTTCGTTTCTTTCAATTGAAATGTATTCCCAACCCTGTGGCCCAAGCTGGGCATAATTAGTCCTATAGCACAAAAGGTTGTTATGTCTGTATCTCATGTTCCTCAGTTGGTAAGAAATTAGCATCTTCATAATCACTGGAAGGGGAGATCCAGTTTCCAGTGAGACTAGTCTTGGAAGATCTGAAGACAGATCACCTTTAAAGCTGTGGACCTTTTTGTGTGTTGAAGTATTTTTGGTTAATTTAGAGGTATTTAAAATGATAATTGGTGCTCTATTTTTCGCCTCTGAGTGCTGCACAGTTGCACACTATGGCACCAATGGAGGCCTTGGCTGAAGGTGGCCAGATACAAAAGTAGTCCCTCAGTCAATTTTCTTTTTAATTTTAACCATTCTTTTAAGTTTTTGCTCTAAATTTGTAGGACACACATTTTGGTGTGAAGTGGATCTGACAATCTAATGCACAGAAAATGTGTTTTCTTTCAGACCATAAAAGTTTGATTTTGAAAATCCTGTTAACACTTGCATACAATTCTTCATGTAAGCCAGTGGGCATTTGATATGAGGGGACAATTTGGCCCTTAGGCTCTTGTTTCTTTTCTTGTGAAGGAATTCAAGTCCTGACCCCTTTTTCCCCTCCAGTTCTCTTCAGAGTTTTTGGCCTCTGATTATTAGTTCTCTGTTCTGGATTAAAATTTTTTACTTCTAATGCCAGCATTTGGCCATCTCTAAATACCGGTTGCTCGCTCAAATTACATTCATTTAAAAACTTTTCTTTCTTTATGTACTTACATTTAAATGAACCTAGACTGCAGTTTAAAATAAAAATTTCTCCAGACAAACTGGCCAATATTCATCTTAAATCTGCAATTTTTTTCTGTGTAACACCAGTTACAAAAAGAAAAAAGTAAGATTCAATGACTGGTGCTGTAAAGTATGTGTTTTCATTCAACAGTTCAAAATTAGACTTGTGTGTGTGTAGGACATTTGGGTCTTGATTCATATGAGATACATGGAAATATATGGCTCAGTTGCTTGGAAAATTCCACTCGATGCTTGCCAGATTGTATCTTGTACTTCAATTTGAATTCTGAAGTCCTTTACTTTCATCTAAGCTCTACTTTTAGTAAAAGCTTTTTTCAGATATCGGCAATTGCCTGCTTCTACAGCGTTATTTGGTTCAGATAAAATAACGGGAGTTTTGGTTGGGGTTGAGTTTTCATAACAGAGCAGAGATAGAGGGCATTGAATTGGCTTTGATTTTCTGTGATATAAAAATACTACTAATTTAAAATCTGGAATAATGTATGAGAAATTTCTGGAAAGTACGGGGATATGTAAACAGTATCAGTAATTCACACAGAAACCTGAGGGAGTTTCAAAATCCAATGTAAATAAAGAGCTACAAGGCAATTCATTAAAGAAAAGTGCCGACATATTGGACCATTATGGCATACCAAACGGAAAAAAGTTGAGGTGAGATTTAAGATGTAAAAATGTTAATGAAAAAGAAATAATTTAATTTTTTTTATAATTATTAAAATACTTAAGACCCCACGTCGTAAGCTATATATTTTGATTCTTTAAGCAATGAAAGCCCCATTGAAAAAATTGGAATTTAAATACATCATAAAAGTTTCTGTTTCTGGATCCGCGGCTAAGAACCGAAATCTTCAAACACTTTGAGCACAGGTATAACTTTATTACCATTTAAGCAATGCATTTAAGTCAATCGATTACTACTCGTGAGAAAAGTTCATCACATGCTAAAAATTGTTTACAGCCCAAATTCCTATTTCTTTCTCAAGAAGCCCCGAAACAGTAGGAGGCAACTGTGGTGCTAATGAATCAGAAATATTACTAAAATTATTTCAAGTGTGGATCTTGGATTATCAGGGAATTGAATGCATTCATGAGTGGAATTTTGAATTCATTTTTTCTTTGCTAATAAATTAATTATAAACGGGGATATTTTGCCTTCTCTTGATTTAAAACATAATTCCCAAACTAAGTAATCATGTTTTGTTTGTTTGTTTTCATTTTTTAAAGGGAACTAGCATCAAGTCACACAAGACATATTCAGGCTGATTGGTAGATGACTGATCTGTTTGCACTAGAAATTCTTACTGACCATTGCCTCAGCAATACACAGTTATTTAATTTGTTCTTTGCATGGCCTTTTGGTGGTCTTAGTTATAGATAACATTCCCTTTTTTTCCCTCTTGCGTTTTTGCAGGGAAATGCTCTTGGCAGTAAATCTGACCACTCCCGTTATGATTAGTTCCTAGGGGAAGTGGTGAAGCCCCCACGTCTTTCAGACATCTGAAATTCCATGCAACAATACTATAAAATATCTGCAGGAAAATCCAGCATGGTAGAGAGAAATAGATTGAATGATCAAAATTTAAGTTTTTTGCCAGTTGTGGTGGAGGTTGTGGGTAGTGGGTGTTGTTTGGGGGAGAGGGGAGGTTGTGATTCTGTGTTGGACTGAGCTGATATTAAAGGATTCAATTAAACTCTCAATTTAAAGTTAAAGATTTTTCAGGTGGAAAGATTTGGCCAGGGTATTTCAACACAAATAGTAATAGTCAAAGGGAAGTTGGATTAGAATTATGTGGAAATGTCAATTGATGGGTTTGGCACATTATTATTTAAATGCCACACAGACTTTAGTCTTTTGCTTGAAGAACGTTTTCCAAATTGGCAAAGCAGACATATTCAACCCTTATCTCTTGAATAGTCAGACCTACCAGATTGCGCAGGAACATACCTCTCTGTTCTAATAGTCCTTTATTTCAATGGATGTTCTGCTGAAGGCAAAGATGTGTTCATTGAGTCAGCAGCAGTAGGACTGAATGAAAGGTCATTCTCAATGGCGAGTTAAATGGAGGAATCCGACTCCTGTCAGAAAGTGGTGAGCGGAGTACAATTATATTCCTTTGTGACGGAATGTTCATTTTGTTTGTTTTCTTTACATCCCCTAATTTGCCACTTTTTCACCTAACATCTTCTGGACTGGCATTGTCTTCTGAATCTTCTGTCTGGTCAGTAGAGAATTTGAACACAGCTCTCCATCACAAAGGTTTTGCCTACATGAGAAATTGCATAGATTTAACTAAACCTGTTTTTTTAAACCAGCTTAGTGGGTGGGACACCCAGTCAGGAGCTAAGATGCAGCTGGTGGCTGTTACTTTTGTTTCTGTTTCTCTCTGGAAACTTCATCTGAAAATCTGAACCATGGAATTCTCAGCTTTATAAAAATGGAATAGCTTGGAAGGTACAGAATTAGCAAGCCGATTCATAGTGCATCCAATATTTGCTAGCCATGTTTGCTTGATCCTAAGCATACGGATTTCAAATCATTTCCCCCTTCCGTAGCTTAAGGAATGGGCATAGATTAACAGTGAAATAATAAAATCCCCTCATCAGTCACGGCTGCTTTTAAGTAAAATGTAAGCGGAAGTATTATTGCTTTTACACCTATGTCCTGAAAAAGCATTTTCTTTTTGGGAACCCATTAAGTTATCTTGTATCTCTTACAGGTTATTTTGGAATGTAAATACCTAGGAGGCACATGGTTATTAGAAATATAGCTGTGAAGACTTTCACAAATAAAGATTGTTGGAAATAAATGCCACTTTTCATGTAAAAATGGGGTAAAATGAACCTCGCCAGAACTTTATAGGATTGAGCATCACAACTGCATGCCCTAAAGAGGCAGATGCCTTGCAAAGCTGCCAGGATTTGCAGTACAAGATTTTTCCATTCTCAAAAGAACATGAATACAATGGTTAAAAGCAGAGGAGGACTGAGAGTTGCAGAGATGTCAGACAAATTCTGCTCTCAGTTCCACCCTGTTGTAAATCCAGACTAATTCTTTAAAGACTTTACAGTTATTTGTGGTGGATTTACAACTTATTAGGAACTTAGGGGCATTAATCTGGATCCTGAGTTCTATTCCTGGCCTGCCACTGCTGACTTTATGACTTTGGCACGTCACTTCATCTTCCTGCTGCCTCAGCTTCCTCAGCTCTTAACAAGCGTTAGGAGAATATTGTGGATACTTACTTCTCATCCGCATTTAGGGTTTGTCTGAGCCTTAAATTTGTGTGCTTGCAAAACTTTTTGAACTCTTTGGAAAGAAGTCATGAGGAGCTGCACCAAAGTGTTATTAAGAAATTAATTACATGCCCTACTAGCAAGAATTCAGTGTCGCATGATTTCCACAGGGAAATGTGAACAAGGTCTCACCTCAGAGGGAATTATTAAACCAGAGCAGGTGGACTCTGGGCAGCAGAAAAGGAGGAGGAGATAATGCAGGTTCTTTTATTGTCTGGAATTATTAAAAATTACGAGATGAAAAGGCTTCTTAGGTCCAGTCCTGCCCCCAGCCAAATCAGCTGATCCCTAGAATATATTTTCTGCGATTTGTCCAGCCTAGTTGTAAAATCCAAGTGATGAACTTCTACCAATATCCTGGAAACTATTTCCTCCGCCCAGAAATATTTCATTCCCATTGAGTTTTTTCCTGATATTCAGCTTTAAATGTTATTCTTTTAAATGTTAGCTCATTATTTAGTCATACCCCATATACTCCTCTCTGTCCCCGGTGTTTCACGCTCTTTCAGATATTTCATAGAAGGTATATCATATACTCAGTCTCTTTGTCACAGACTTAACTCTGGTACACAGACAACTGTTAAACCCATTCCAACACATAGCTTACCATATAGATGTATATTTCTTATTTTTTTCTTTAAAGTTGATCTTTCCAGTTTACAATCATTTTGATTTTTAATTCCAATTTGATTTTTTTCCCCTGGATGTAGCTGTCCCAAAATGAACACTTATTCAGGTAATAGATGACAGAGTTATAGAAGCAAGACTGTTACCTTTGAACTCCCATGGGATATTGGGATCTAAATAACTCTTGAGGATCTACGTCATTGGTGTTTGGTTTTGGAACCCACTGCATTTGTCCCTTTACAGGAAATGGTTGCTTGTAAATGTAGATATAACTGATATCACTATAACTCCAAAGGCCTATTTGTTTGTTCTTGGGGTGGGGGGTCCCCCAATGCCATTGTTTCCATTTTTCCAAACTGATGTTTGTTGTTTTCATAGATTCATAGACTCTAGGACTGGAAGGGACCCGAGAGTCATCCGAGTCCAGTCCCTGCCTTCATGGCAGGACCAAATACTGTCGTAGACCATCCCTGATAGACATTTATCTAACCCTACTCTTAAATATCTCGAGATGGAGATCCCACAACCTCCCTAGGCAATTTATTCCAGTGTTAACTACCCTGACAGTTAGGAATTTTTCCTAATGTCCAACCTAAATCTCCCTTGCTGCAGTTTAGCCCATTGCTTCTTGTTCTATCATAGAGGCTAAGATGAACAAGTTTTCTCCTCCTCCTGATGACACCCTTTTAGATACCTGAAAACTGCTATCATGTTCCCTCTCAGTCTTCTCTTTTCCAAACTAAATAAACCCAATTCTTTCAGCCCTTCATAGGTCATGTTCTCAAGACCTTAATCATTCTTGTTGCTCTTCTCTGGACCCTCTCCAATTTCTCCACATCTTTCTTGAAATGCGGTCCCAGAACTGGACACAATACTCCAGTTGAGGCCTAACAGCGCAAAGTAGAGCGGAAGAATGACTTCTCTGTTTTGTACAACACACGTTTCTGCATCCCAGAATCACGTTTGCTTTTTTTGCAACAGTATCACTGTTGACTCATATTTAGCTTGTGGTCCACTATGACCCTAGATCTCTTTCTCCCATACTCCTTCCTGGACAGTCTCTTCCCATTCTGTATGTGTGAAAGTGATTGTTCCTTCCTAAGTGGAGCACTTTGCATTTGTCTTATTGAACTTCAGCCAGTTTACCTCAGACCGTTCTCCAATTCGTCCAGATCATTTGAATTTTGACCCTGTCCTCCAAAGCATTGCAATCCCTCCCAGTTTGGGATCGTCCGCAAACTTGATAAGCATACTTTCTATGCCAACATCTAAGTTGTTTGATAAGATATTGAACAGAGCCGGTCCAAAACAGACCCCTGCGGAACCCCACTTGTCATACCTTTCCAGCAGGATGGAGCCATTAATAATATCTCTGAGTACGGTTTACCAGCCAGTTATGCACCCACCTTATAGTAGCCATCTAAATTGTATTTGCCTAGTTTACGATAAGGATATCATGCGAGACTGTATCAAATGCCTTACTAAAGTCTAGGTATACCACATCCACCGCTTCTCCCTTATCCACAAGGCTCGTTATCCTATCAAAGAAAGCTATCAGATTGGTTTGACAGATTTGTTCTTTACAAATCCATGCTGGCTATTCCCTATCACCTTACACCTTCCAAGTGTTTGCAGAAGATTCTTTAATTACTTGCTCCATTATCTTCCCTGGCACAGAAGTTAACTAACTGGTCTGTAGTTTCCTGGTTGTTTTATTTCCTTTTTATGATGGGCACTATATTGTGTCCTTCTCCAGTCTTCTGGAATCTCTCCCATCTCCCATGACTTCCAAAGATAATAGCTAGAGGCTCAGATACCTCCTCTATTAACTCCTGAGTGTTCTAGGATGCATTTCATCAGGCCCTGGTGTTAGATAAATGTCTATCAGGGATGGTCTAGACAGTATTTGGTCCTGCCATGAAGGCAGGGGACTGGACTCGATGACCTCTCGAGGTCCCTTCCAGTCCTAGAGTCTATGAATCTATGAAAACAAACAAACATCAGTTTGGAAAAATGGAAACTAATGCATTTGGGGGACCCCCCCCCCCAAGAAAAACAAATAGGCCTTTGGAGTTATAGTGGATATCAAGTTATATCTACATTTACAAAGCAACATTTCTGTAAAAAGGGACAATGCAGTTTGGGTTCCAAAACCAAACACCATGACGTAGATCCTCAAAGTTATTTAGATTCCCAATTCCCATGGGAGTCTCAAAGGTAACAGTCTTTTTCTATATAGCTCTTGGTCATCTATACCTGGAATACAGTGTTCATTTTGGGACACTACATTTCCAGGGGAAAAAATCAAATTGGAATTAAAAACAAAAATGATTTGTAAACTGGAAAGATCAACTTAAAGAAAAAAAATAAAGAAATATACATCTATATGGCTAAGCTATTTGTTTGAATGGTTTAACATTTGTCTGTGGTACCAGAGTTAAGTCTGTTTACAAGATGACTGAGTATATGATATACCATTCTATGAATATCTGAAGAGCGTGAACACCGGGGACAGAGAGGAGTACATGGGGTATGACTATAAGTAATGAGCTAACATTTAAAAGAATAACATTTAAGCTGAATATCAGGAAAAACTCACTGGGAATGAAATATATTCTGGCGGAGGAATAGTTTCCCAAAGGATATGGTAGAAGTTCCATCACTTGGGATTTTTACAACTAGGCTGGACAAAATAGCAGAAAATATATTCTAGGGATCAGTCCTGATTTGGCTGGGGGCAGGACTGGACCTAAGAAGCCTTTTCATCTCTAATTTTTATAATTCCAGACAATAAAAGAACTCATTCATCTCCTCCTCTTTTTCCTGTCTCCCAGAGTCCACCTGCTCTGGTTTAATATTCCACTCTGAAGGTGGAGAACCTTGTTCACTTTCTCCTGTGGAAATCATGCTGATCAACTGATTCTTGCTAGTAGGGCATGTAATTAATTTCTTAATAACACTTTGCAGCTCTCTCATGACTTCTTCCAAAGAGTTCAAAAAAGTTTGCAAGCAATCACAAATTAAGGCTCAGACAAACCCTATGCGGATGAGAAGTAGTATCCACAATCATCTCCTAACGCTTGTTTAGAGCTGAGGAAGCTGAGGCAGCAGGAGATGAAGTGACTTGCCAAAAGTCATAAAGCAAGTCAGTGGCAGAGCCAGGAATAGAACTCAGGATCCAGATTATGCCCTTAGTTCTAATAATTGTAAATCCAAAATAACTGTAAAGTCTTTAAAGGAATTATTCTGGATTTACACAGGGTGGAACTGAGAGCAGAATTTGTCTGACATCTCTGCACTCTCAGTCCTCTGCTTTAACCATTGTATCATGCTTCTTTTGAGAATGGAAAAAATCTTGTACTGCAATCCTGGCAGCTTTTGCAAGGGCATCTGCCTCTTTAGGCATTCAGTGTGATCTTCAATCCTATAAAGTTCTGGGCGAGGTTCATTTACCCCATTTTTACATGAAACAGTGGCATTTATTTCCAACAATCTTTATTTGTGAAAGTCTCACAGCTATATTTCTATAACTTGCCTCCTAGGTATGTTACATTCCAAAATAACCTTTAAGAGATACAAGACTACTTAATGGGTTCCCAAAAAAGAAAATGCTTTTCAGGACATAGGTGTAAAAGCAATTATACTTCCAGCTTCACATTTTTACTTAAAAGATGAAACCTTAAGCCCAGTGAACTGATCTGCTTGGAATTTTTATTATTTCACTTTTAATCTATGCCCATTCCTGTAGCTACGGAAGGGGGAAATTATTTGAAATCCGTATGCTTAGGAATCAGCAAACATGGCTAGCAAATATTGGAGCAACTATGATCTGGCTGCTAATTCTGTACCTTCCAAGCTATTCCATTTTTATAAAGCTGAGAATTCCACTGGTTCAGATTTTCAGATGAAGTTTTCCAGAGAGAAACAGAAAACAAAAGTAACAGCCACCAGCTGCATTCTTAGCTCCTGGACTGGGTGTCCACCCACTAAGCTGGTTTAAAAAACAGGTTTAGTTAAATCTATGCAAATTTCTCATGTAGGCAAACCTTTGGTGATGGAGAGCTGTGTTCAATTCTCTACTGAGCCAGACAGGAGAATTCAGAGAACAATGCCAGTCCAGGAAGATGTTAGGTGAAAAAGTGGCAAAATTAGGGGATTGTAAAGAAAACAAACAAAATGACATCCGTCACAAAGGAATATATTGTACTCCGCTCACCACTTCTGACAGAGTCGGATTCCCTTCCATTTAACTCGCCATTGAGAATGACTCTTTCTATTCAGTTCCCTACTGCTGCTGAGTCATGAACACATCTTTTGCCTTCAGCAGAACATCCATTGAAATAAAAGGACTATTAGGACAGAGAGGTATGTCTGACGGCAATCTGGTATGTCTGACTATTCAAGAGATAAGGGTTGAATATGTCTGCTTTTGCCAATTTGGAAAAGCTTCTTCAAGCAAAAGACTAAAGTCTGTGTGCAATTTAAATAATTAATGTGCCAAACCCATCAATTGACATTTCCACATAATTCTAATCCAACTTCCTTTGACTATTACTATTTGTGTTGAAATACCTGCCAAATCTTCCACCTGAAAAATCTTTAACTTTAAATTGAGAGTTTAATGAATTCCCTTTTCATATCAGCTCAGTCACAGAATCACCAACCTCCCCTCTCCCCAAAACAAACAACCCCCCCACCCCCACAACCCCACAAACTGGCAAAAACTTAATTTGATCATTCAATCTATTTCTCTACCAGTGCTGGATTATTCCATGCAGTATATTTTCTAGTATTGTGTGCATTGGAATTTCAGATGTCTGAAGACGTGGGGCTTTCACCACTTCCCCTAGGAGACTATCATACGGAGTGTCAGATTTTACCTGCCAAGAGCATTTCTGCAAAAACGAAGAGGAAAAAAAGGGAATTTTATCTATAACTAAGACCACCAAAGGCCATGCAAGACAAATTAAAATACTGGTGTATTGCTGGAGGCAATGTGATCAGTAAGAATTTCTAGGTGCTAAACAGATCAGTCCATCTACCAATCAAGCTGATATTCTTGTGTGACTTGAATGCTAGTTCCCTTTAAAAAAATGAAAACAAACAAACAAAACATGATTACTTAGTTTGGGAGATTATGTCTTTTAAATCAAGAGAAGCAAAATATCCCGTTTATAATTAATTTTATTTAGCAAAGGAAAAAATGAATTCAAATATTCCACTCTATGAATGCATATCAATTCCCTGATAATCAAGATCCAGACTTGAAATTAACTTTTAGTAAATTCATTTCTGATTTTCATTAGCACCACAGTTTTCCTCCTACTGTTTCGGGGCTCTTGGAGAAAGAAATAGGAAACTTTGGGCTGTAAACAATTTAGCATGTGATGAACTTTTCTCACGAGTAGTACGATTGACTTAAATAGCATTGCTTAAATGGTAATAAAGTTATACCTGTGCTCAAAGTGTTTGAAGGATTTCGGTCTTAGGCCCTGATCCAGCAAAACAGTAAACTTTA
The DNA here is from genome assembly GCF_003597395.2 of Chelonoidis abingdonii. Lineage (NCBI taxonomy): Eukaryota > Metazoa > Chordata > Testudines > Testudinidae > Chelonoidis > Chelonoidis abingdonii. Next base: position 133,825,177 of record NC_133770.1, read on the forward strand.
TGAATGTATTTAAATTCCATTTATTTCAATGGGGCTATTCATGTGCTTAAAGATATCAAAAATATATATGCTTTACTGAAGTGGGGTCTTAATTATTTTATAATTATAAAAAAAATTAAATTATTTCTTTTTCATTAACATTTTTTACATCTTAAATCTCACTCTTTTTTCCGTTTTGTATGGCCATATGGTCCAATATGCTGAGCACTTTTTTCTTTAATGAATTGCCTTGTAGCTCTTTATTTTACATTGATTTGAAACTTCCCTCAGGTTTCTGTGTGATTCTGATACTGTTAACAACTACTTCCCCGTACTTTCCAGAATTTCTCATACCTTTCCAGGATTTTAATTAGTATTATTTTATATCACAGAAAATCAAAGCCAATTCAATGCCCCTCTATCTCCTGCTCTGTTATGAAAACTCAAACCCCAACCAAAACTCCCTTATTTTTATCTGAACCATACTGCTGTAGAAGCAGGCAATTGCAGATATCTGAAAAAAAGCTTTTACTAAAAGTAAGCTTAGATGAAAGTAAAGGACTTCAGATTCAAATTGAAGTACAAGATACAATCTGCAAGCATCGTAGTGGATTTTCCAAGCAACTGAGCAATATATTCCCATGTATCTCATATTGAATCAAGACCCAAATGTCTACACACACACACAGGTCTAATTTGAACTGTTGAATGAAAACATACTTTACAGCACCAGTCATTGCAATCTTCCTTTTTTCTTTTTGTACTGGTGTTACACAGAAAAAAAATTGCAGATTTAAGATGATATATTTTGGCCAGTTCTGGAGAAATTTTTATTTTAAACTTCAGTCTAGGTTTCATTTAAATGTAAGTACAAAATGAAAGAAAGTTTTAAAATGAATGTATTGAGCGAGCACCGGTATTTTAGAGATGGCCAATCCTGGCATTAGAAGTAATATAATATTTTATCCAGAACAGAGAACTATATCAGAGCCAAAAATCTCTGAGAGAACTGGAGGGAAATAAAGGGGTCAGGGACTTGAATTCCTCTCACAAGAAAAGAACAAGAGCCTAGGGCCAAATTTTCCCCTCATACAAATGCCCACTGGCTTACATGAGAATTGTATGCAAGTGTTAACAGGATTTCAAAAATTCAAACTTTTATGGTCTGAAAGAAAACAACCATTTTCTTGTGCATTTAGATGTCAGAAATCCACTTCACACCAAAATGTGTGTCCTACCAATTTTAGAGCAAAAACTTTTAAAGAAATGGTTAAAAAATTAAAAAGAAAATTTGACTGAGGGACTACTTTTGTATCTGGCCACCTTCAAGGCCAGGCTCCATTGATGCCATATGTGCAACTGTGCAGCTCTCAGAGGCAGAACAAATAGACACAATTAATACATTTTAAATACCTCTAAATTAACCAAAATACTTTTCAACACACAAAAATGTCACAGCTTTAAAGGCTGATCTGTCTCAGGATCTTCCAAGACTAGTCTCACTGGGAAACTTGGGATCTCCCCTTTCCAGTGATATGAAGATGCTATTTCTTACCCTGAGGAACATGAGATACAGACATAAAACCTTTTTGTGCTATAGGACTAATTATTGCCCCAGCTTGGGCCACAGGGTAATTTGGGGAAATACATTTCATATTTGAAAGAAACGAAGGAAACATTTCTCTGGCAGGTTGATTTTTTTTAAAAATGACATCACTTTGAAGCTGCTCAGCAATTTGGAATGTTTGAAATAGTCCTGTGGGAGATGGATTAGTGGGCAGAGTGTAGGAAGGCTAAATGCAGTTAATCATATGGCTTTGCAATTTATCCCATGGGTATTACCATCACAGATCTAATACAGTGACTGTATATAGAATGGCCAATAGATCTATATAGTTAGATATATACCACTCAAAAATATTGTAGAGTAAAACATGGACTCATTTCAGATAGTTTTAATAAAAACATTAAAATTCAAAAGATAGATACTTTAAATATTTTAAAAACTATGGGTCTAACAGCTAATACACTAAATTTAAAATACAGAAGCCAGACTAACACTGCTGTTAGCAGAGAAGCAAGGAAGAAAAGTGGGGTTTCTAGTTTTGTTTTTTGTTTGGTTCTGTTTGGTTTGCTTTTCAGGCAGTGGCAGCAATTCAGATTTTATTTTCTTTATGCTATTTAAATGAAGTGTTTTATTTTGCAGCAGCAGCAGCAGAGTGATGCTAATACCAAGCTGGTTATGATTTGGAAAGTTCCCCCTCCCCATTCCATTGAATTTTTTTGAGGCGGTTTCTTAGGAAACACATCAAAAGTACAGTATTACAATGGTAGTCAAAAGAGGATTAGTGCCACCACATTTTTTGGTGTGAACCTGTCTGAGGGTGGAGGATTTATTTTTAATTGACAGTTAAAATGAACACTGAAAATACTCCCGTGGAAGCACTTAGGAAACCAATCTTAATTATTTTCAAGGAACCTAAGTAAAATATGGTATTTGAACCTATTCTGATTCAAAAGTATTGCTCACTACAACATTTTATGAAGAATTAGTCCCATAATTAGTCTAGAAGCTAGCCATGTAAGAAAGGAGATAGTTCAGTGGTTTAAGCATTGGCCTGTTAAACCCAGGGGTAAGTTCAATCCTTGAAGGGGTTGTTTCATGATCAATGGCAAAAAATTTGTCTCTGGATTGGGCCTGCTGCCTCAGATCCTTAAGTGGCCCCCTCAAGGACTGAAATCATAACCCTAGGTTTAGCAGGTCAATGCTCAAACCACTGAGCTATTCCTCCCCCAACCCTGATACTCTATGATTCTAAATTCATACAGACCCTCACACAAAATTCTATGTTCCTTGACATTTTTTAATAGATTTGCCTTGCAGAATTTTGAACCATTACATTCTAACATTTGCCTTTGCAAACCTTTTCCCTTTGTGTCTAGCTATACTTTAATCTAAAGACCATAGGCTCTCCCATGTTGAAACATCTCCACTTTGCATTTTCTGCCTCCAACTCGCCCCTCTTTTGACATTTCTGATGTGATAATCTTGGTATGGTATATAGTTTAAAAACAGGCAATGATTTAACTCTTCTTATTCACTTTTTAATTTTGTTTAGGAAGTCTTTGAGAATAGCAATTAGAAACCTTTGAATTGTCCTTTTATGATATATACGGTTCAGCACTCTTGGATGAACAAATGTCCCACACCCTGCCATTTTCATGTCAATGGTACACCAGGAATTTCTCTTCCAAATATACAAATATTACAGATGTGGAGGGAGAAGAGGAGACCAAGAGAAGTTGGGCCATCATTTGAGGACTGCTACTGTTTCCTCACCTGCCCTTGCACAAGAATTTAAAAGTGACAGCTTAAAAAGCAGCTAGAATGTTAAATATTCACATCAATGGAGCCTCAAAGGAAGCCCACTTTAAACAACATTATTAATGGTCCTGGCACAGGTTGATTAGCATGGATCAGACACATCAAGAAAATGAAAACAATGCTTTTCATAACACATCTGGCACCTTTTTCTTCCTTTTGTTGTTGTTGTTTTCAAACAGGCATGTATAAACAAGGACTTGTGAGAAGAAAAGCAATTCTATTATTAGGCATATGTTCCCAAGAGTGTCAAGGAAAGGGTGTGGTGGATAAATCATGGTCCGGTTGTTTCTGCCACTCACTGGCATGTTTTTGGATGCTACAGCAGACTAGTCAAATGGGTTCCATATGCACACTCTGAGGAGAAGAGGTCTTTGGAATGCCATGAATCATGCAAGTCCGTACAGTACAGTAACATTAGGTTACTAACGACATGCAGACAATGTTCAAACGTAACCTCCCCAAAATAAAATAAACAAGATGAAGGCTTAAATTATCTCACAACTTGGAACCATCTACTCCTCAGATTTCCCTTTTTATCACAAGAAGCATATCTCTTGGTATATTCTGTTTGCTTCAAGATCTAAACAGCTGGAAAACTTCCAAGAGTTCCAGCTGAAACACTTCACAATCTAGGAAGATTAACTCTGGATTGTTGGAGTTACTACAAAATAACACTGTGCTGCCAAATTTCTCCTCATCATTTACTCAATATTCTATGAGCTTTTTTGGCAATATAATGTCAGGAAGACTCCTCAGAGGGCCCCACTGCTAGATGCAGAGTTTTCTCCTCAAACCCAATGGAAACAAGCAGACAATGTCCAAAAGGAAATAGAAGTCATATTCCTGGCACCCTCTTCCAAGGGGTTAGAGTCTTTTAAAAAGTGCAAGAAATTAGTTTGCAACATGTTAGAGAAATCTGACTGAACATTTATAAACACAAACAAAGTGATCTACTCCTCAGGATTCATTCCACTATGCCCAGCTACTAAATCTGCATTCCGTACTGCAGGCCAACCTTTCACTCTTGCAAAAGAGAACATCATGTCACATACAGGTGTTTGTTTTTTTGGCAGCAATGGGATACTGATGGCTTGGACTGTGCTTGAAATGTCTCCGAACTTCATCTCTGAAGCCTCAAACACATGAGCGGTCATGTAGCACAGGCTTTGGGGGATTGGGGAATTACCAGAGGCCAGAAAATACACAAATCCATTAGTACTCATCATAATTATTGAGATCTGTAAAATAGGCATTAGAATAGGTCTTTGCAGTAAGATGTGGATTGAAGTATTTGTTTCTCTCCTCCAAGATCAGGTTGTTTTTGTTAAATGCCTAGAAAAAGAATAGCAAAATGTATCATTTTACTAAGATAAGTTTAGTGGACAAACCTCCAGGGTCACAGATTCAAACAACAATGCAACCAGAGTGTCCCTGAAATACATATGTTTACTACAAAACTCTGCATTTGTATCCATATATGTGTTACAATGAAGCCCTTAACTACATGATCCCATACAATATTGTTCCAATACAACAATATAACCTTATAGGTTTTTTTTTTCCAATCTAAGATAATCACATGTAGGTTTTTATACTATATATTCTTCTTTCTTACAGTATTTTCATTGTCAAAATGGTTCTGTACAGCTTCGTTGCCTTAGACTTTTTATATAATTTCCCTCTAGATTACGCATTCCTTAATTTTGAGTGAAAATTTTTGAAGAACATCTAAGTGATTTAGGAATATAAATTCCATTTTCAAAAGAGATTTAGGCATTTTAGAGTCAGATTTTCAAACGTATTTAGGCACTTAAACATGCAGATAGGTGCTTAGTGGATTTTCAAAAATACCTAAATAGAATACCCCACTGATTGCAAAGTATAATCTCTCTTTCCTAATTTCCTAGATTTTTTATTTAAGAAACAAATGGAAAAAGCGAAAAAGAAAAAGATTAACTATCCAGGACTTCACAAACGCTTCAGAAAATTTTGCTATAGCAAATAAATTCAATAATCTGAATGTATTTGGCTAGATAGCAAAGAAATGCCCAATCTTGCATACTTCAGGAATTTTGGAATAGGAAGCTGTTCTAAATCGTTATAAGTAGACTTGTCATGATTAGATTTGTTATAGGTAGATACTGGTAAATGTCAATTTCATCATACACATAGAGATAAACAATATTTCCACTGATGATCATCAAATTTCAGCGTACGTCTATACTACTCGCCGCATGGGCGGGTAGCAATCAATCTACTGGGATTGATTTATCGCATGTAGTGTAGATGACATAAATCGATCCCCGATCGCTCTCCCGTTGACTGCTGAACTCTAGCTTGGTGAGAGGCGGAAGCAAAGTCGACGGGGGAGCAGCAGCCGTCGATCCCGTGCCGCAGGGATGCAAAGTAAGTGATTCTAAGTCGATCTAAGATACATCGACTTCAGCTACGCTATTCTCATAGCTGAAATTGTGTATCTTAGATTGATCCCCCCCATGTAGACCAGGTCTTAGACAGGCAAAGTAAGAAAAAATGTTGATTCAGAATTTATTAGATAAGGATATTTACTTTATGTGTTTTAACATGTGATGTTGACACTTGATATTTTAACAGTTATAAAGCTTCAACTTTTAGAATCTTGAAATCTAATGTCATTGTCTGTCCCTCTCCCATTCCCAGATCTCCCTCCATAATTTCCCCAAACTGTGAAAATTTAAATTGCTAAAACCAAAAAATACTTAAAACTCACAATTTTGCACATCTGTGAAAATTTAAATAGAGAAAACTCTAAAAAATGCTTAAAAATAAACATTGACATTATCTATTGAAACTACATAAAATAAAAATTGAATTCTGCAAAGCCTAGATATAAGAGGTGAAATATTACAGAGGAATTTATAATCTATGGCAATGTAGTGTAGATATCATGCCAGATTCTCAGCTGGTACAAATTTATGCAGCTTGATTCACACTGTGTTATGCAGATCAACACCAGTTGAAGATCTGACCCATCACACATTTGGTTCAAATATTATAAGGCAGAAGGGACCATTGTGATCATTTAGTCTGACCTCTTGCATAACACAGGCCACAGAACTTCCCTGAATTAATTCTTGTTCGAACTACAGCATATCTTATCGAAAAACATCGAATCTTCATTTAAAAAATTGCCAGTGATGGAGAATCCACCACAAGGCTTGGGTAAATTGTTCCAAAGATTAACTACCTTCCCTGTTAAAAATATGCAATTTATTTCCATCTGAATTTATCTAGCTCCAACTTCAAGCCATTGGATCTTATTAAAGCTTTGTCTGTTGAACTGAAAAGTCCATTATCAAATTTTTGTTCCCCATGTAGGTACTTATAGACTGTGATCAAGTCACTCCTTAACCTTCTCTTCGTGGCTCTTCTCTTAAACTTTCAAATTTATCCACACTCTTTCTGAACTGTGGACTTCAGTGCCAAATACGGAGGTAATATAGCCTCTCTACTCCAACTCTATATTCTCTATTTTATATATCCAATGGTCATATTAGCCCTTTTGGCCACAGTGTCGGACTGGAAGCTCATGTTCAGGTGATTACCCAGCATGAATGTCAAGTTCCTTTTAGAGTCACTGCTTCCCAGGATTCAGTCCCCCATTCTGTAAGTAAGAGCTACACTCTTTGTATTAAGATGTATAAATTCACATTTGGCCTTATTAAAGCATGTATTTGTTTGCTTGAGCAATCTGGATCATTTTGTATCTTTGTCCTCTTCATTATTTACATTTCCCTTAATCTTTGTCATCTGCAAACTTTGTCTGTGATAATTTTATGTTTTCTTGAAAGTCACTGTTCACCAGCTAAATCACACACATATAATGAGAAGGAGATCAGAAGCTTTTGCTGCCTGCTATGTGAACTAAAGGAAAGTCTCCATTAGGTACCACTATGATTTTTGAGGTCCAAATCTACTTTTTAAACCAGATACTGGAGGACGATACACTTGAGCAATAGTCTGATTTCTTTCAACAAAGGTCAGTGGTGCACAAATTGTACATCCCAGCCAATGCATGATAATATCTTCAGTGTAATATAGGCTGGTGTGATAAGAAATCTATAATTATTACACTACAAATATGAATTTAATTTAGTTATTCAAACATCTGTATTTGTATATTTAATATTTGTATGATCTTGAGTCCACCTTTCACTGTAAAAATGTATCATTAGAATTCCTTTGGTACACTGTAATTACTGTATACAGTTATACATAGCTACACATTACAGACAACTCTATCCATTGCTTACCTTGATGGCTTCTACAGAATCATATTTGTCCAGTTTGTTGATATGATTAGTGATACTGGTATTAAGAGGAGCTGGCGACACTGGATGGATAACAGTTGCATCATGGGATTGCTGCTGATATCGTTGGCAGTAAGTATAAACAAGCAGTGTAAGGAGGCAGCCAAGTATAGAACTGCTCAAGCCCACTGCAATCATGTGGAACATGTTAAACTCTGAAGAACGGATAGCAAAAGACAGCATTACCTTTAAGGCAGTCACAATCAGAGTTTTGAAACATTTGAAAAAAACACAAACAGGTGCTTTGATCCAGAAGGGAATAAAGTATCTCATGGAGTTATGCATTTCTTGGAAATGTCAATCGTCAAGATTTTTACTTGTAATTGAAAATACATTGCATATCCCTAGAGATCACTATCAGCATCTTATATCACCACATCTGTAGCACTGTAATATTGATTATGGCTGGGTTTTCAAAAGGAGTTAGGTGCCCAACTTCGATTGAAATTAATTGCATTTCTTTAAGTATTTTGAAAATCTCTGCCTAAATTCAGTTCTGTAAATTGTACTGCAAAGTATCCAACATTGCCATTTCCATTTTCATGTAGTATTTTTAAAAGATATATTATCTACCCTAATTCATTTTGATTGAATCAAATCATCTCCTTGAATGTTGGTCTTCTAATTATTTCTGTTATACTCAGTGACTAGTAGGGACAATTTAGAACAAAAGAACTAAGCTGAAATCCAAGTAAGTTTAATCAAAACCAATAAAAGACACCTAATCCTGCTCTCCTAAAAGGCTCTGGAAGTCTCCTTTATCTGGTGCTTTCTTCCAGGGGCAATGGCCTGGTGCTTTTCAAACACCCCATTCATCTCCTGGTGGGCCCTCTCACTCTTCCTATATCTTCAATGTGTGGCCAAGTTGCTCACTTCCCTACCCTGCATAATTATTTTTGTAAGTGGGGGTGGGAGGGGGAGTATTAGCACTGTAGGGAGAACAGGGGAACAAGGATTTCCCAATGTCCAATATACGCTGAAGCATCTCAGCCTGAGAGTTCAAGAGAAGTGTAATGTACAGCAGTATAAGCAGGAATCTTTCCACTTGCTCTGCCCCCAGACAATATTGGGGGATCTGTAGAGTAGTGCCCCCCCCCAAAGAAGTAAAATTGGGAAGCAAGCCCAAGGCTTGAAAATCTGGGAGGGAGCCAGATGCTCATTCCCTGATGCCATTGAGGGGTGAGAGACAGCAGGAGGCACACACACACAGATGGACAGACACACACACACACATACCAGAAGTTGGCACCAGCTACTTGATCAATCAGAGGTAAGTGAATTACATTGCCTTGCACCACTTTTTCAAAGATAGAGCTGTGTTTGTTTGGTGTGGTGAATGAAGGGATAACAACAAGTAGTTCAAATTTTTATCCTGATTACCCAGCTTAGTTTTATACAAACTGACATTTGATTGACTAAAAGTGCCCAAATGATGGATTACAGGCCTAGATCCTCAAAAGTATTTAGGTGCTTAACTCTCATTGATTATAATTAAGGCTAAGATTTTGTCATGGGTATTTTTAGTAAAACTCATGACAGGTCACAGGAAATAAATAAAAATTCAAAGAAGCCTGTGACCTGTCCCTGACTTTTACTAAAAATATCCCTGACAAATTGGGAAGGGAGGAGGATCCAGCAACCACAGCTGCTGGGGCTCTGGGGTTCCCCCCACCGCCCTTGGTGGCTGAGAAGCTGTGGGGTTCCCACATTGCCAATAGTGGTTGGCAGCTGCAAGGGAGGGCTCTGCCGCTTGTGGTGGCTTGGCAGCTGCGAAGGGGCCCCAAACCATGCCCAAGGGCTGGGAGCTCCAGGGAACCACCATCCTCTGTGATGGTTGAGAGGTCCGGGGGCCCCTGGGTGGCTGGGAGCTGCAGCGGGGCTGCCAACTGCCAGCTCCAGCCCTGCTGCCCCAGGGCTGAAGTGGAAAATGTCACGGAGGACTCTGGAAGTCACGGATTCCGTGACTTCTGTACACAATTGTAGCCTTAATCGTAATGGGACATATGTGTCTCAAAATCTGGGCCATAGTGTCTCTGCTGAAAATTGGGTAGTAGCACTGGAATATAGAAAGGGATATTCATAGGGGCCCTATTTTCAGCAGGCACATAAATCTGTACTTATATGCCTCAAACAAGTTTTAGGTGCCTAAATGTGGATTTAAGTGGCTAACTTGGGTACTAATATATGTAAAGTGGCCCATGAATCACTTTCTATCTTTTGGCAAAAGTTTTCCCCAGACACAGAACTTGGTAAAAAGTGAGGAAGCCAGAAAACAATCAATTCAGAGTGAATCTCAGAGCACAACACATTGTGCACACTGATGACTTCACTTTTTCCCATTGAACTCACTCCCCTTTCCTTTAATGAAAAATTGCTTCCATTGTACATAAGAATGCTAGAATCAGCCAGAGCTTTGATTGTGGCTAAATACTTAGTAGGTGCAATTATTATAAACTAAAATAAAGTATTATTTTATTTTTACATTTTTTAACAATAATTTCTCTTCCTGCTCAGGACCTGTTTTGCTAACGTTGTGGTTGTTTTGCAGGGGATTTTTTATTTTGTTTGTTTTGTTTTTGGCAGCTTGCCTGATAATGAGCTATAGATACAGTCTAAGACATTAAATGGGTGACTAAGGCCATGGCTACACTGGCACTTTACAGCGCTGCAACTGGGGTGTGAAAAAACACCCCCCTGAGCGCTGCAAGATGCAGCGCTGTAAAGTGTCAGTGTAATCAGGGCGGCAGCTCTGGGAAAGCGGCTCCCAGCGCTGCACGCTACACCCATAAGGGATGTGGTTTACAAGCAGCGCTGGGAGAGCTCTCTCCCAGCGCTGCGGCTTTGACTACACTCACACTTCAAAGCGCTGCCGCGGCAGCGCTCCCGCAGCGCTGCCGGGGCAGCGCTTTGAAATGTCTAATGTAGCCATGGCCTGAGATGACTCATGGTTGTTCATTTGACTCCCAAGTGTGGATAGTGAAGTTATTATCCTGGATTGGGTGCAGTGACTTTCCGGATTTTTGATCTGCAAGTAACTTGCTTATAATAGGGCTTTCTACTGCAGAGAGCAGGGTGATTGCCTTGGAGGAGGCAAGAAGGAGAGAGTAAGAACTTCAGGTACCATGCTGTTGACTCAAAGGTAGCCAGTGGCAGTCAGATATTTAATGAGGAAGCTTCTGGTAACTACAGTCTGTTTTTCTCAGAAAATGTAAGTAATGAGTATATGGAATTTGAAGGTAGAGTAAATGAGAAGGGAGCAAGAGATGAAACAAATGGAGAAAAATAGGAATCAATTATACCATTTAAAAAAAAAAAACAGGTAAAGATTCTGCTACAGAAAAATGAAAAACTTACCACCACATAGTTTTTCTTCTATGATGCTAGATCTTGCTACTGATATTTCTAGAAAAACAAATAATGTAATTACAATGTGTAGATAAAACATAGCAAAGACATACTAAATTGAGAATAAGATTTTTTTAAAATTTATTTCACCATATTCATTCCAGGTTAGAGCTGTGAGAGAAGATTACCCTCCCCCTGCCCCTCAGTCAAAACTGGCCAACTCCCCTAAACAAATCTTCACTCTTAGTTCCATGAAAAAAAACATTAAACATTACTCATTTTTGTCTCAAAAGTCTCAAGAGTTAAACAAATAGCAGATACTGAGGTAGGAAACTTCTTTAACTGGCAAGCCACTTCTCTCCCACAAAATGGTGAGTTTCTGAAATGGGAAAATGGAAAAAAAGATCACAGTCTAGTTCAAGGGTGCAATAATGTTATTTTAGCATGAAGACCCATGTCTACTGGTGAAAATATCGAAGTTTCATCTGACATCAGTGTGACCTATGAGACCTTCATTGCCCACTGACAAAAGTGTTTGCTGTCATGTAACAGCAACTGCAATCAAGCCCGACAAACTCACTATACCTAACACATTGCTGCCATGGTATTTATCTATAAAGAATGTCATGTAAGGTATCAAATGAAAACTTATATCATACTGGTCATCATAATCACTGTGTGATGTAACAATTAAAAAGTTGTAGATATGTACTAAAAAATATGCTCAAACCATGAAACCAGGCAGCGTTTGGTAAGCAAGTTTTTCCCAGACAAAGGAATGTTGATTTGCCTGTCTGCCTATGTCTCAAATGTAAATAGATCAGGGTAGGCCAAAGACAATGAGAATCAAATTTGCATCTGAAATCAATCAGAAAAACAAATTATCAAGAGGACAACCTGTTCCAAAGGCATCGTCCATGAAGAATCTTGGCTGTCAGATGAAGCGCCTGCAGGCTGTGACTGAGGAGGAAGATGTGGTCCTGAGAGATCACATCTCCCTCCAGCAGGAGTAGCAGTCTGACCGATAGTGCTAGAACCAGCCGAGAACCAGTGTTGTTGGGACCCTGCTGGGGCGATAAGTATAAGCCATGAATTCTGTTAACATGACGGGCCAAAGGGTAGCACTGAAAATGGAAGTGGGATCTATTTACCATGAACTTGAGGAAAATTTGATGGTTCTGATGAATTGCTATGTGAAAATATGCATCCTTTAAGTCAAGGGCAGCATATCCGTCTCCCAGGTCCAGTGAAGGAATAATGGAGGCCAGAGTGACCATCCAGAAGTTTGTTTTCTTTAAAAGCTACATGAGCTTTGTTAGATCTAAAATAGGCCTGAGACCCTCTTTTGCTTTCCAGCTTAGGAAGTAGCAAGAAACAGGGAAACTTCCTCTACATTCCCCACAAGTCAGAGGAATTGCACCTCGTGCAGTAGAATGACCTCAGGAGAGTGGTCCCTGATAACAGACAGGGAAGGGCGGTGGGAGTGGGAACAGAAACAAACTGAAAGGTATATCCCACTTCCACTGTGCTTAAGACCCGATGATCCACGGTGATGCAGGACCAAGCATTTAGGAAATGGGATAGATGACAGGCAAATATAGGGATGGGAAAAGATGGCACTGTTGGGACTGGTAGTATGACCTCGACCAATGTGTCAAAATGCTTGTTTGGAGGACCCATCTTGTCTAGATGAACTGGCAGTTGCAGAGGAGGAGAGAGATACCCGACACTTCTTGTAACCTCTGCCCTTCTTTCTGGATAGGTCCTGGATACAAAGCATGAAAACTGGATACATGGAGGACTGCTGTGGGCAAAATAGCTTAATTTTTGCTATTAGTGTATAAATACCCAGCGGCTTAAAGGTCGCTCTTGAATCCTTGGGACTATGCAGCCTCTCATCAACTTTCTCAGAAAAGAGTGAAGAATCCACAGATAGGAGGTATTGAAAGGTCTGTTGAACTTCTGGGGGAAACCAGACAACTGCAGCCATGAACACTGCTGTATAGTAATGGCCAAAGCCATGGCTGAGCTGCAGTCAGATGCATCTAAGATGATCACTAATTTGCCGCCTTCTACCACTGTGTAGAATTCTTGTCTTTAAAATATTATCCCACAGGCTAACATTGTAATGATCCAATTATGTCTTTTGGTTTATAGTTCGGAATAGGAGACCTCAGGTAGAACAAAGCTTCCTACCAAACTGGTTTAGCTTTTTGGCGTCTTTTCTCTTTGGCATTGAAATCTACCTATCTAGTGTGTTATGCTCATTTTGCAATTTTTGTTTATTTACTAAATTAATCTGCTTTGATCTGTTGGCTGTCCTGAGGGTTGGCAAAAAGCTGTCATCTGTCTCCACAGTGAGGTAGCGGGCGAATTTCAATTAGTTTACTTTGGACAGTTCTTGGTGCAGCGCAAGACAATACAATTTGGGTTTACCCTCCAGAGGGGGAGTACACTTGAATGCTGGGCAATTCCCTGGCTGAAAACCTTCCCATGCAATAGTGATTTCAGTGTCTCTGTCTGTAAGGAGGCGCCCTGGCTCCCCGTCGCACCTGAGGGGAACGAGCCAGAACAAGCACCCCCATGGGCGGAGCCACTACCGCCTGTTCCCGCCCCCCGGAAGTCAAGGGGCGGGGCAGGAAGTATAAGAGCCAGGGCTCAGAGCTCAGTTCAGCACCGGCCGCTGAGCAGGATGGACGTGGAGGCCCGAGCTCCCGCTCGGCCCAGCCTACCTCAGGCCCACTATCCAGAAGAGCGCTGGCCGGAGCTGCCCCGGGCCCACTATCCAGAGGAGCATTGGCCGGACCTGCCCCACGCCAGGTACCCCGAGGAACCCCAGCCGCAACGACCCTGTGCCGGCTATCCGGAGGAACCACCGGACCCTACTGCTGCCCAGGTCTCCGAGGAACCCATGGTCTGGGACCCACTGACAGACGTCGAGGAAGGACAGGTACCAGGAGCAGGGGAGATTGGAAGTAGCCCGGGGGCGGCTGACCACAGTCAGGCCGCAGAGGGCCCCGAGCCTATGGTCGTGTGTATCAGCCATGATCCCTACCGATCACCCAGTCAGTGTGTTTCGGAGCGGATCCCCACTGACAGCCGCTACTAGGGCCCCCGGCTGGAACGCAGAGGAGTGGGTGGGACTGCGTTCCCCCTGCCACCTGTAACCGGGTGGCAGTATCCCCCTTCACCCAGAGCTACAGTTGTTTGCTGCTCTGCCCTGCTACAAAGGGTCAGAGCCCCTGAACTGTTTGCTGCTCTGCCCTGCTACAAAGGGTCAGAGCCCCCCCTGAACTGTTTGTTGCTCTGCCCTGCTGCAAAGGGTCAGAGCCCCCTGAACTGTTTGTTGCTCTGTCCTGCTCCAAAGGGCCAGAGCCCCTGAACTGGTTGCTGCCCCGCCCTGCCTGAGGGCTTGGGCTATAGACTCTGTTTGCTCAGCCCCTGAGCTGAGCCTGATTGTTTGCTGCCCTGCCCTGCCTGAGGGCCAGGGCCTATAGACTGCTATTTGCTCAGGCCTCGAGTACGGGAGCGGAGCCGGAGCCATCCGGCCGCCTGGAAGGAGGCGCCCTGGCTCCCTGTTGCACCTGAGGGGACGGGCCCCGAAAGCACCGGCTTACACTGTCCTTCTGCAGCTGGGTGTGTCCCTCCCTGTGTGTGTGCTGGAGGAGGCTTGTGAGCCTGGCACAGTAGGACAGATTGAGGGGGCCCAGCCTGGTGGAACAGGTAGTCTCAGTGGTACCCCAGGACATCAGGTGGCACCCTGTCACAGACCACAAGTCTAGCTGAATATCCAGTGCTTCCTCCGGCTGGATATCCAGAGCTACATCCATCCTCCTTAAGTATTGATGGGCTTTGTAATAATCAGGTGGGGGAGAAGTGGTCTCCAATACAACTGTCTCATCTGGTGATGAGAAAGAGGAATCCAACTGTGATGAGGTAGAGCTTCCTCTAATTCCTCTATAGGCAGATCTGCTGAAGGGACTTCCTCTTGCTTAGTACCAGACTCAGTACTAAGAGAGGACACTTGCTGTTTCTAATGTGGCTACTCCTCATTCATATCCAAAGCAGTAGAATGAGCGGGATGGGGAGACCTGGAGGCCAGCTGGAAACCCCAAGGGTTCCAGAATAGCCATGGATATGGGCCTGGGACCCAATTATGTCTGGGCCGTTAGTCTTTTGTGAAGCTCCAGTAGGTACCAGGTTTTGCAGGTACCCAAAGATACATGCTGTATGCAACTAGGTAGTGACAAAAACCATCCTCAGAATCTGATGACAAATCTACTTCCTCTGACCAAGGGGGAGTCGAATCTGTTGGCACTGGAGTGGCACCTGCCTGGCATGGTATAAGGGGAGCTGCGCGCTCCTCCCACCCTCAGTTTCTTCTTGCCAGACAACTTCAGCAGTGGGGAAGGAGGGAGGGATGTGGAATAGACATGAGCAACACATCTCGAAGAACACCAGTTATGGAAAATGTAACTGTTTTTTCTTCTTCGAGTGATTGCTCATGTGTATTCCACAGTAGGTGATTCCAACCTGTATCTGCTGGAGGTGGGAAGGAGTTCATAAGTTCTCAGGATGGAGTACCGACCTGCCGAACCTGGCATCATCCCTGGTTTGGGAGCCTATTGCATAATGCAAGGTGAATGTGTGAACTGAAGATTACGTGGCAGCCCTACAAATGTCCTGAAGAGGGATGTGGGCCACAAAGGCAGACGACGAGGCCTGTGCCCGCGTCGAATGTGCCCTAACTATAGGCGGTGGGAAAACACCCGCCAGCTCATAACAGGAGCAGATGCACAAGGTGATCCAGTTGGACAGCCGCTGAGTGGAAATCGGCTGGCCTCTCACATGCTCAGCTGAGGTGACAAACAGCTGCAAGGACTTTCTGAATGGCTTGATTCACTTGAGGTAGAATGACAGAGCCTGCCTCACATCGAGCGTGTGGAGGCAAAGTTCCTCATTAGTTGCGTGAGGTTTGGGGCAAAGGACTAGTAGAAAAATGTCCTGACCCATGTGGTAGGCGGAGACCACCTTCGGGAGGAACGCGGGGTGTGAGCAGAGCTGGACCTTGTCCTTATGAAACACAGTATACGGCGACTCCGTGGTCAGGGTCCTGAGCTCTGAGACCCGCCTGGCCGACGTGATAGCAACCAGGAAGGCCAGCTTCCATGAGAGGTGAGACCAGGAACACATGGCCAGCGGCTCAAACAGGGGTCCCGTAAGATGGGCCAGCACCAGATTTAGGTTCCACTGCAGGACCAGAGAATTAGAATAAGGGTAAAGCCAGTCCAAACCCTTAAGGAACTGGCTGGTCATAGCATGAGAGAACACAGTGTTTCCTTGCACTGGGGGATGGAAAATCAATATGGCTACCAGATGCACCCTGACTGACCAGGGCGCCAGGCCCTGGGCCCTCAGGTGGAGGAGGTAAGCTGGATCAGGGCGGCTGTTGGGGATACACCTTGGTCCGTTGCCCACCTAGCAAAACGAAACCACTTTGCCATGTAGGAACGGCAAGTGGAGGGCCGCCTACTCTCAAGGAGGACATGCTGAACTGAAGCTGAGCATGTCCTCTCCTTGTCACCTAGCCACTGAGCAGCCACACCATGAGGTGAAAAGCTTTCAGGCTGGGGTGGAAGAGATGGGTCTGGTCCTGAAAGAGCAGGTCCGGGCGGAGCGGAATGGCCATGGCAGAGCCACTGCCAGGCCCAAGGGGTCCCGTACCAGTGCTGCTTGGGCCACGCCGGGGCAATGAGGAGGACCCTGGCCTTGTCTGTCTTTATTTTCTCTACGACCCTGCTGATCAGTGGGAATGGAGGAAGGCATATAGGAGTGGGCCAGACCAGGGCAGGATAAAGGCATCAGAGATAGTGCCCCTCCCCAGTCACTCCCTGAGCAGAACCGGAGGCATCGTCGGTTCTGTTGGGTCACTAATAGGTCCACCTGGGGAGTTCCCCACCTCTGGAAAAGTTGGAGGGCCACTTCTGGGTGTAGGGACCACTCATGTTGAGAGGAAAAGTCCCTGCTCAAGCGATCCGCCCTCATGTTCCGGGTGCCCGGTAGGTGAAAGGCTTTTAGGTGGATGTCATGGGTTATACAGATCTCCCACAGACCGAGGGTTTCGTGGCAGAGGGCGGAGGATCGGGCCCTGCCTTGCCTGTTGATATAGAACATCAAGGCCATGTTGTCTGTGAGAATCCTGACTACTTTGCCCTTCAGGTGCGAGCGGAAGGCTGTATATGCCAGCCGCACCGCCCTGAGTTCCTTGACGTCTATGTGAAGGGTCAGGTCTTACGAAGACCACAGGCCTTGGGTCTAAAAATTCCCCACATGGGCTCTCCAACCCAGGTCCGATGCATCAGACACCAGCTCCATGGACAGGGCCTTGTCCCTGAATGGGACCCCTTGGAGCATGTTGCTTGGGGTGGACCATCACCATAAGGAGGCAGTCACCAAGTTTGGCATGGTGAGGACCTTGTCCAACCTGTCCGTGGCTTGGGAGAACAGCAAGGCCAGCCCGAGCTGGAGGGGCCTCATCCTGAGCCTGGCGTGGTGGACCAAATACGTGCACACCAACATGTGACCTAGTAGCTGTAGGCAGGACCTGGATGTCATCACCAGGAACCTTACAATCGAGTCCACGAGCGCTTTCAGTGTCTCAAACCTGTCTAGGGGGAGAGAGGCCCTGGTTGACATTGCATCCAGGAGTGCCAAGATAAACTCTATGTGTTGGACCGGGACTAATGTGGACTCGGTGTTGTTTACCAACAGGCCCAGGGCGGTGCATGTGGACAGGAGAAGTGCCACATGATCCCTCACCTGAGACTGGAAGGTGCTCTTGACCAGCCAGTTGCTCAGATAGGGGAATATCAGGACCCCCCGGTGCCTGAGATAGGCTGCTACTATCAACATGCACTTTGTAAAGACCCTGCGGGCAGTGGACAGACCAAATGGGAGGACCGTGAATTGGTAGTGATTCTGTCCAACTACAAAATGGAGGAAGTGTCCTGTAGATCGAGGGCTGCATGCAATCCCTGGGATCCAGGGAGGGGATGATGAAGGCCAGGGAAACCATTTTACCAAGTACTGGTTCAGATCTCGCAGGTCCAGTATGGGTCTGAGCCCCCCTTTGGCCTTCGGGATAAGGAAATGTCGGGAGTAATACCCCTGGCCCAGGAACTCCTTGGGCACTGCCTCTATTGCTCCTAGTTCTAGGAGCCTCCTGACCTCCTGCTCAAGCAGAGCCTCGTGCGATGGGTCCCCGAAGAGGGATGGGGCAGGGGGCGGTTGGGCGAGTAGGAGGTAAACTGGAGGTTGTAACCTCGGGAGATGGTGTTGAGGACCCAACAGTCCGAGGTGAGCCGCGACCATTTCGAGAGGAATGCACACAACCGATTGGAGAAAGGGAGCTTTATTGGGGGTGGATCCCCGCTGAAAACTGGCAGGGTACCCGAGCATCCCGTCAAAAATGCTTTTTACCCGCCTGCTTGCCCTTAGAGGACCCAGGCTGGGGGGCAGACCGATTTTGTCTTTGCAGGCGTTTCTTACAGTCCTGTTGCTTCTTAAGGGCAGCCTTGTATTTCGGGAGGGTGGCGTGAGCGGGAGCCTGCCGTGTCTTGAACTTGGGTTTTGCCAGAGGAGGGACATAGATGCCCAGGGCCTGGAGGGTCGTGTGGGAGTCTTTCATGCCGTGCAGCCTTGTGTCCATTTCCTCCACAAACAATGCCTTCCCATTAAAAGGGAGATCCTGCATCAGCAACTGCGCTTCGCTGGATAGCCCAGAGAGCAGAAGCCAGGATGCCTGTCTCATGGACATCGCCAAAGCCATGGACTGTGCAGCTGTTTCCACTGCATCCGAAGTGGCCTGCAGGGATGCCCTTGTGGCAGCTGCCCCTTCCTTCACGAGTCCCTTAAACTCCTTTCTATTGTGCTCCTGGAGAGAGTCTTAGAACTTGGGGAGGGATCACCAGAGATTAAACTCGTAGCGACTCAGGAGAGCCTGATGATTTGCTACTCTAAACTGGAAGCTTGACGATGAATAAATTTTTCTCTCAAAAGCATCCAGCCTCCGAGAGTCTTTGTTCTTTGGGATTGGGGCTGGCTGCCCCATCGCTCCGTGTGGTTGACCGACTTGACCACCAAGGAGTTGGGCGCCTGGTGGGTATACAAATACTTGTCCCCCTTAGTGGGTTCAAAGTACTTGTGCGCCGCCTTCTTAGAGATGGGAGCCAATGAGGCTGGTGTTTGCCACAGGGCACGTGAAATTTTCACTACTCTTTCATGGAGTGGCAAGGCCACCCTGCCCGGTGCTGAGGGGGACAGAACATTGAACAGGGCGTCTGAGGGCTCCTCCATGTCCTCTGCCTGGAGTTGGAGGCTCGCTGCCACCCTTTTTAGTAATTCTTGATGGGCCCAGTAGTCTTCTTGCGAGAAGGAGTGGGGCGGGGCCGCAATGAGTTCCTCCAGACAGGGCGAGGAAGCTGGTGCAGTGCTTTGGGTGTCGGCCAGCACCAGAGGATCCATCCCCTGGTCAGACTTTGGGCACGGCACCGAGGAAGCGGGTTCCGTCGACTCTTTCCTCAGTGGTCTAGGGATGGAGGCCGACGGTGCTTCCGACGCTTTGGCCACCGAGTGAGCTCCCATTGAGGGCTGTGCCGGCGTACATGGTGCCCACTGGTACCACTGGCCGGCCACGACGCACAGTGCCACTGCACTTGCTCAGGCGCCGGCGGGGCCAGCTGATCAGGCTGGCCTGCCTGGTCTGTAGACAGGTGGCTGTGAGCGGAGGTCGAGTCAGCATATGACACGCTGCTGCCTGTAGACCAGGGGTGCCGGGATGTACGTCAACCATGGGACTGTGACCTTGAAGCGGGAGAATGGCACTGATGGTAGTGCCTGCTCCATGAGCAGTCTCACGATGGTGAGGAGCCAGCGATTGATGTCCGGAGCTACGGTGCCTTGCCAGAGACTTTGAGCAGGATTCCAAGCAGGAACAGCATCGATGATCATGCTGCGACCGACTGTGGTACCGCCAAGATGAGGACCGTTGGCAACATCCGCTACGGTCCTGTCTGTGCTCGCTCCGTGAAGACGAGTGGTGCCAGGAGTCCCGATCAGATGGCACCAATCCAGACAATCCAGCTGGCGTTGAGGGCGATCCATATGGACTGAGCCTTGAATGGTCACTGGGCGGTGAGTGGTGTCAGGAACATTCCCTTGACCGAGACCAGTACCAGGTCAGTGGTGACTGTGGCGATCCCAGGGGTGGTTTGCCTCTGCAGTGTGGGGCTGACATCAGTGGCACTCCTGGCACCGCCATGGACACGACGTCCTTAGCCGCCTGGAGGGCTTTGGGCGTGGATGGCATCCGGACTTCCAGAGAGGTCTGCTCTGAAGGGGCCAGGCTACTCTGCTGTGCGTGAGTCGGAGGACAAGGGCCCGATGGGGACTGAGGACTATCCAACATGGGCCTAGTCTCTGTCCCAGTCTTCTCTCGGTGCCATTGTGAAGAGGGAGTCTTTCCGGTCCTCTTGATATGCTCCATGGAAAGGGAGCAGTGCCAACTAGTCGAAGGTATCGGAGTGTCTCTGCGTACCGACACCACAGTGCTGGGTACCGGATTGCAACGGTGTGCTGGGGTCGGGGCCAGTGCCGACTCCATTAGGATGGCCGGAGTCTAATGTCCCTTTCTTTTATGGTCTGGGTCTTAAATGACTTGCAGATCTTGCACCTTTTGCTGATATGGGTTTCTCCCAAGCAGCGCAGACAGTCTGTGTGCGGGTCACTCCTTGGCACAGAACGTCTACAGGAGCCACATGACTTAAATCCCAGGGCACGGGGCATCCCCGGCCCGGCTTCACTAATTAACTAAACTTTACTAAAAACTAAACTGACTACAGGTACTACTGAATGAACAGTTCTGGGGACAAGCTACAGCAAGGTTTGGGCTAAGAAGTTCCGACACACCTTCACTCACGGCAAGAAGGAACTGAGGGTGGGGAGAGCATGCACCTCCCCTTATACTGCACCAGACAGGCGCCACTCCAGTGTTCGTGGGGGGCGCTCCCCCCTATGGTTACTGCCAGGGGAAAAACTTCAGGCACTGATGCATGTGGTGAGCACTACTGTGGATTACACATAAGCAATCACTCGAAGAAGAAGGTGCATACGCCAGCCTGATAGGTATCGCTGATGGAAAAATTCCCAACAACTGTGCACTGATAACGCACCTACAGTGGAATCGACATGTGCAAACTCTTGAAGAATTTCTATAAGAACAGAGACAAAATATACACTTGTGTATTCAGAGAGCCAGTTAAGCAGACCCCAGACCCCAATATTGTTTTGGTAGGTTTTTAGGGTGATTTGAGGTGTGTGTGCGGGTTATACTAACAAGAAAAGATTTCTGGACACAGAGAAAAGAATCATGGGCAACACTCCTAGAACTGGCTTTAAAACTGATTCTATGTCTAGTCCCAATTTATGCTGAAGTACATACTTTACTAGTAGATGTGGAACAGAGATCTTGGACTTTGCACATTTTACATGCCTCAGACCCTTTCTGCATTATCTTCATTCAGCTGTGAAATGAATCTTGGCACATTTCAAAGACGAAATTACAAGTCCAGACAAAATATTATTTTTGTTGGTTATGTGCTGACAGCGCAATTTGTCTGGATAAGGCACAGATAATCCCTGCCCCCAAGCAGTTTACAAACCAAAAGACAGGAAGATAAAAAACATGCTGGGAAATACAAATGATGGCAATAGTGTAATGCTGATATAGATTAGCATTTGTGGGCATCACAGAAGCAACTTTTCAGGAGGAAGCTGATGATAAGAGGGAGGGAACCCAACATACTGGAAGAGGGAGCTCAATCCAGGCACGTGGGATGGTGTGGAAGAAGGTCTAAACTAAGGCATGAGAGGAGGGAAAAAAGGAACTAGGGGAGACTGGCATAACTAACTGAGTAAAGAGGAGAGGTGGTTTGAATAGAGAGGATATGCAGGTGTTGGGGATAGATCTTTGAAAGCAAGGACAGGAATCAAACTTGATTTGATGGGTGAGGGGGAGGGAACTGAAGCATTCAAAGAGAGAGAATTATGAGGTCTAAGGCAGTGGTTCTCAATCAGGGGTCCAGGGCCCCCTGGGGGGCCACGGGCAGGTTTCAGGGGGTCAGCCAAGAATGGTCGGCATTAGACTCATTAAGGCCCTGGGCA
Source organism: Chelonoidis abingdonii (assembly GCF_003597395.2). Classification (NCBI taxonomy): domain Eukaryota; kingdom Metazoa; phylum Chordata; order Testudines; family Testudinidae; genus Chelonoidis; species Chelonoidis abingdonii. Next base: position 133,847,455 of record NC_133770.1, read on the forward strand.
GAAAGCGAAAGTCCCACCACAGAGGACTGCAAGGAATATTGCAAGGCCCTGAGCCATACCATGTGAGGCTGAAGTTGAAGCCTCAGCAACTTAGCTTTGTGGGGCCCCGGGAAATTGCCCTGCTTTTACCCCTTAACATCAGCCCTTGTTTTATACGCAGAAAAACTGTTGTGGTGGCACAGGTGGGCAGGACAGTTCTGATAGCATGTTGTGGGTGGGCCTTAGAAAGAAAAAGGTTGAGAACTCTCGGTCTAAGGTATGGGGAAAGAAGATAAGATTAGCTGCTGCATTCTGGATGGACTGAAGGGGTGGAGGTGGGAATTGGGAAGGCCAGAGAGCAGGTGGTTTCGATAATGTAATAAAATAGTTTATTATTAATCAAACATTCCTCATTCCATATTTTTTTAAAAAATGAGTGCTGTCCAAAATGCCATGTGCATTTTAAATTCTAGTAACTGGGATACTAATAGTATTTCAGTCTTACTAAATCTTGTTTTAAAGCCACAAGGAAGATGAAGAAATATGATGTGGGAGTTCCCAGAATCCTCCTTTTTTCACATTGATATTTTTTCATTTGTTTTGGATGAGAAATAAAAATGTTACTGGTTTCAAATTTATTCCTATTTACTGTGAAACAGTTATACAAACAAACATCATTTAAACTTACTGATCTCATACTTCTGTATTGCATACATTTTAAGTTACAGAAAAAAAGGTTGCGGTTCTGAGCAAACATAATTACATTTCAAATTACAGAGGAAGATGTCATTATTTTGTCTGTGGATAGACTACTGGCTTTTTATGTGCATAGAGGGAAAGATGATTTTTAATAGCAATACAGTGTTGCCACCCATACTGTTTTGGGGATTTAAGAGACAGCAGTGATAAAAACACATAATACAGTTGTAAATCTGAGGAAATGTTGAAAAATGACACGATATAATTGTCTTATCAAGGTATTTAGCAGTCATATAGGAGTTAAAGACCTGAGGCACAGCTAAATGTATTTAATGTTGCAACCAGTTATTAACCTAATAGTAATGCACGGCATGAAATGATTTCCGTACCAACTGCTATAGTATATGGTTATTTGTTTTACACACAAAGGTTGTGCAAATTAGATGAATATCTCCAAAGTCCTGAAAAGTAAAAACCAAATCCTATCTCTTAGACAATGAATACAGAAAGCAATGCAGACTAAGCAGAATGAAAAGAATATGTAGAATGTTGTTATATTGAATAGCCAAATCCCCAGCTGGTGTAAATCAGCACATCTCCATTAAATCAATAGAACTATGCATATTTATAGCATCAGAAGATCTGGCCTTATGTGTCCAGATATAATAACTGGGAAGCCTCCAGTCCCTATGAGGTACAAGACTATTTGGTTAAAAAGCCGGGCAAAATTCTACTTGATCCTTTTCCTGAGGTGTTATTTTCTGATTAATAAAGTATCATTAATTTATAATCATCATCATCAATGACCACAGTAAAGGACAGGTGAGTAAATTTTATGCTCAAACTCCTAAATTTTCATGACAATTTTTCAAGACTGGGTTAATCGGGTACTGTCATATTAAACCACATAATATCCACAGAGCTGTCAAAAACAAGAGGGATGGGAAGGAAAGAGACTTGGGGAAATCTGATACCTGTGTGAAATGTCTCATTTTTATACAACATTCTCAATTGCGTAGTTATTAGCTGATGAGGAGTAAGGTGAATAGGTGAGTAGACCCCTCACTCCTAATTCTGGTGGAGGAATATGTTAATGTTTAGGAAGTTAAGGAATAAGATTTTTTTTTTATTTAAAGACTGCTGTTCAGCAATTTCCCTTATAGCATAGGACTTGTCTATACTTGGGGCTTGTCTACACTGGCAAGTTTTGTCACCAAAAACTGCCTTTTGGCGACAAAACAGCGATAGCGTACACACTGCAATGTGACTTTTTAGTAAATAAAACGCCTAGTTTTGGCAACAGAAAACTTCCACCCCTGTGAGAGACTTTTGTCTTTTCCCCTCACTTTATTGTTGACAAACAGCCAGTGTAGACACCACAGCTTTTTTTTCAATTATATTGGCTCCAGAAAGTGTCCCACAATTCCCATGCTGCCGCTCTGGTCAGCGGTTTGAACTCCGCTGCCCTGCAGCCAACCTGCCCTTCTTCCTTGCAAGCCCCGGAAATTTTAAATCTCATTTCCTGTTGCTGGCTTCCCAAATAAGCTTCCCAGGTGAGCATGGCTGGCTATTGTACCAAACGTGCTCCTGCTTGGACTACCACTGAGTTGTTGGATCTGATCAGCATACGTGGAAGATGAGTCTGCTCAGTGATCCGTAGGAATTGGGACACATATGGGCAAATTTCTCGAGGCTTGTGCAAAAAGGACTATGATCAGGACATGCAGCAATGCAGAGCGAAGATAAAGGAGCTGATGCGGGCAAACCACAAGGGGCATGAGGAGAACCATTGGTCTGGTGGTGCACCTAAGATCTGCCACTTCTGTAAGGAGCTGAATGCTATCCTCAGTGGTGACCCCACCTCCATCGCCGATAGCCCTGTGGATACTTCAGAGGCAGCAGAAAGAGGGGGTAACCCGGAGGCTGAAATTCTGGATGAAGAAGTTGAGCTAGGAGAGGATGTGGAGCTCCCACCAGGGCCACCCGGTGGGGCAGGCAGCCAGGAACTTTTCTCCACTCTAGAAGTGCTCAATGGGGAGCAGGAAGCAGATGAGACGTGGGGTAAATTGCCATGGCTTGTGTGGGGAATCAAAAAGTGGGAGGCAGGTACTCTTTTCTGTGATCTGGACATTTCCCTGTGTAACTAATCTGCATGGCCAAGCAGGGTATCGATGGACACCGAGACCTCTAGAGAGAGACTCTGGAAAGTTTCCAAGAGGTACTTGTTAATCCTCTGCCACAGATTCCAAGGGATTGCAGCCCTGTTAGTTCCATTGTAGGAAACTGTACCATGCCATTTAGCAACCACTGTGAAAAAGTGTGTGATAATTTAAGAATGAGTTCCCTGCAAAGCTGTCCTGCAAGCCGTGACCGTTTTGTCCATAAGCACAACCGTCTCCTCCCATCTCCCGACACTCACCATGATTGGGGTGCTCGCAGAGCTGTGTGCCTGCCTAGAGTCTCAGAGAGAAAGCGATTTCTACTAGCAAAAGGCCCTTGTTCCTAAAATGTTTCAGTCGTTTGCTGGAATGTAACAATCCCTCTTCTGTTCAGCAGAGACCTTGAGGAACACACCATGCACCCCTGCCAACTGGCTTCGGCAGATAAGGAAGAATCCTAGGCCAGTGACACTCAAACTTTTGTACTGGTGACCCCTTTCAAATAGAAACCCTCTGAGTGTGATGCCCCTTATAAATCAAAAATACTTTTTTATATATTTAACACCATTAAATGCTGGATGCAAAGCAGGGTTTGGGGTGGAGGCTGACAGCTCACAACCCCACTATGTAATAACCTCACAACCGCCTGAGGGGTCCCGACCCCCAGTTTCAGAACCCCTGCCTTAAGCGCAGCAAAGTTTTTTGGGAGGTGCTGCAGTGTGATGAAAGACAGACTGGGGAATGAAAAGAGTGCTGGGAAGCCGAAAGGCAAGACAGAAAAGAGAATGCTGCATTTGCTGGGCAAGCGACAGAGCGGATGATAAAAGTTATGGAGGATCAGACAGAGATGCTCAAGTCTTTCATACAGCTGCAGACTGTGCAGATCCATGGTCGACCTCTACTGCAGCACATACACGTTCACAACTCTTTGCCAACCCCCCCACCCCATGCCCAGATATTCCTTTTCACTTCACAGCACTTCACCTCCCTCGCAGCTTGCACAATGATAGCTGGAGCTTCACAGTTATGAGGTTTTACCCTTTTTAACAATAAATAAAGGCTAAAGTATTTAATGGTACAGCATTTTTATTCTGTGTTCTACAAAATAGCAATCAGTACACCCTTGGGAACAGGCTTCTAAAGCATTTTGTTACATGGAGCTTGGGCCCGAAAATTGTACATGGATGCACCAGGGAAGCAACTCCACAACAGACATGTGTTAGTGCCCCCCCATTGTCAAAGTGGTTCTTCAAAGCCTCTCTGATGTTAATAGCAGCCCTCTAGGCTCCTCTGACAGCCCTAGCATCTGGCTGTTCAAACTGTGCAGCCAAGCGCTCTGTCTCAGTGCTCCACACTTGAGCAAACATTTCACCCTTAGATTCACACAGACTATGCAAACTGCAGCACACGGCTATGACCATGGGAATATTATCTTCAGTAAGGTCTAGCCTGCCATTGAGACACCTCCAGCAACCTTTCAAATGGACAAAGGCACATTCGACTACCATGCAGCACCTCTCAGCCTCTTGTTAAAACGCTCCTTGTTGCTGTCCAGGTGCCCTGTGTAAGGTTTCATGAGCCAGGGGCTGTAAGGGGTAAGCTGAGTCTCCCAGGATTACTCTGGGCATCTCTATATCCCCCTCTATGATCTTGTGGTCTGGAAAGGAAGTCCCCGCCTGCAGCTTTCTGTATAGGTCACTGTTACTGAAGATGCGTGCGCCATGCACCTTTCAAGACCAGCCTGCGCTGATGTCCATGAAACGTCCCCGGTGATCCACAAGCTCCTGCAACACCATGGAGAAGTATCTTGTCCTATTGATGTATTCAGAGGCAAGGTGGGCTGGCACTAAAATTGGAATGTGTGTGTCATCAATCGCTCCACCGCAGTTAAGGAAACCCATCTCTGTAAAGCTATTCACTATTTCATGAACATTTCCCAGAGTCATGGTCCTCTGCAGCTGGATGTGATTTACTACCCTGCACACTTGGAGTAATATAGCCCCAACAGTGGACTTCAAATTGATTTGCAACTGACTGGTAGCAGTCTGGATTCACCAACTTCCACACTGCAATTGCAACACACTTCTCTACCGAAAGGGCAGCTCTCAGTCTGGTGTCCTCGCACTGCAGGTTGGGGGCCAGCTCAGCACATAGGTCCATGAAGGTTTCTTTATGCATCCTAAAGTTCTGTACCCACTAGTCATCACCCCACACCTGCATGACAATGTGATCTCACCAATCAGTGCTTGTTTCCCTAGCCCAAAAGTGACAATCTACCGTATGGCAGCTGCTCTGTGAGTGCACAAAGCACTGATAAGTAGCTGCTGTCCATATCACACTTGGGTGCCTGTGATTCATCCTCTCTCAGTAACTTTGCTAGTAACACTGCAAGTAACTGTGCTGCCATGTGTGATATTCTCACGACAGCTAACAGCACATAGGAGAGAAATGTGAGATCCATCCTCTCTAACTGCAGATACTGGCCTGCACTACAAAAGACTGACAGCTGTAAAAATGGCACGAAAGGAAGCCAGAAACCACTGGAGGCTGGGACACAAAGCGGTGCATGACGGTACATTTTGCATGTCCCAGGATGCACCACGCTCCATTTTCGCATTCCCATAACACCTAGCAACGGATGGTGTTGCCAGGCACTGTGGGATTCATACCCACAGTCCATTGCTCTCGCTGGCAACAACAGTGCCCCGAATGTGAACATAATCTGTTGACAGAAGGAGCAAATGTAGACATGCTTTGGCGACTTTGCTTTTGTTGATTTTTCCTTGTTGACATTAGTTTCATTGACAAAACTTGCCAGTGTAGACAAGCCCTTAGTGCGCCACTGTAGCGCGTAGTGAAGATGCTACCTACACTGATGGGAGAGATTATCCTGTCAGCATAGGTATTCCGCCTCCCGGAGAGTTGGTAGCTATGTCAACGGGAGAAGCTCTCCCGTCGACACAGCACTGTCTACACTGGGGATTATGTTGGTATAACTATGTCAGTCGGGGCTGTGGAAAATCCATGCCCCTGGGTGACGCTGTTATACAGACATAAATTGGTAATGAAGACCAAGCCCTAGGACTCATAGATTTACTAGTGAACAATAACATTCTGAAACTTAAAGCAGTCCTGGGGCTCAGAATGTGGAAGGGGTAAAGATGGCTTTAAAACAATCCTGTCACCCATTCTTTCCTGCACCTGAGGCCTGATCTTGCTCCATTATAGTCAACTGGAGTTTTCTCATGAACTTAAATGGGAGCAGGAGCAGGTCTCTAGTGAATCTCACTCTAAAGTTTACTTTAAGAATTTTAGGACGTAGCTTCCTATTAAATTCTCTTGGGTTTGCAGAATAATATGTATAGAATAACATTTAATTTCTACAGAACCCCATTGGTTTCACCCTTATTAAATACCATAGGAATTTTACATGCGAGTTTATGAAGGCCAGGATGTCCATTAAGACAACATTCACCCTCCTCGAATAAGCTCCTTTTTCATATTAGTGTGGTAGTAGCAATACCAGGGAGGTGTGAATACATGGTGAACAAACCTGTGTAAAATTTGGTGTCATTGTTCACTGAGTATACAAGAAAGCTTTATCATCTGGTGAAGGTTGTCAGGGTTGTTGACCAGTATGGTTCTAAAGGTTTTCTTCAGTTTGTGACATTGTTGTTACTTATAATGTTAATCATGCACAGGGACATGGTACATTTCTGCTATTTGGGGGGTTTCAATCATAGATTCATAGATTTTAAGGCCAGATGGGATCACTGTGATTGTCTAAGCTGACCTCTTGCATAACATATAGAAATTCCCTGAATTAATTCCTGTTTGAACCAGAGCAGCAATTTTAGAAAAACATCCAACCTTGATTTTAAAATTCCCATCAAATGGAGAATCCACCACAACCCACAGTGAATTGTTCTAATGGCTAATTACCTTCCCTGTTAAAAAATTATTTCGTGTCTGAATTTATCTGCTTTTAATTTCCAGCCATTGGCTCTTATTATACCTTTTGCTGCTAGATTGAAAAGCTCTCTATTACCATTTTTTTTGTTCCACTTGTAGGTATGTATAGATTGGATCAAGTCACCCTTATCCTTCTCCACATTAAGCTATACACACTGAGCTCCTTGAGGCATATTTACCTATCTTTAATCATTCTTGTGATTCTTCTCTGAACCCTCTCCAGTTCATCAACAGCCCTCTTGAATTGTGGACACCAGAACTGGACACAGTATTCCAGCAATGGTTTGCACCCATGCCAAATACAGAGGCAATATAATGTTCCTACTCCTACCTGAGATTCCCCTGTTTAGGCATTTTATGGCCACAACATCGCACTGGGAGCTCATGTTCAGCTGATTATTCACCACAGCCCCTAAATCTTTTTCAGAGTCACTGCTTCCCAGGATACTATCCCCAATCTTATAAGTATGATCTATGTTCTTTGTTCCTACATATATAACTTTACATTTGGCTATACTAAAATGTATGATGTTTGTTTTTGCCCAGCTTACCAAGCAATCCAGATCACTTTGTATCAGTGACCTGTCCTCTTCGTTATTTACCACTCCCTTAATCTTTTTGTCATCTGCAAACTTCATCAGTGATGATTTTATGTTTTCTTCCAGATCACTGATAAATTTAATTTATGCAATATTGATTTTGGATCATTCTAGTTTTTTAATCAAAATGTTGTGCAGTGCTAAGTCAAATATACAGAAGTCTAAGTATATTACAATCAACATTATTACCTTTATTAACCAAATTTGTAATTTCATTAAAAATATCAATTTAGTTTGAAGTGATCTATTTTCCATAAACCTGTGTTGTTTGGCATTAATGACATTACCCTCCTTTAATTCTTGATCATCAAGTTCTGTATCAGTTGCTCCATTATCCTGCCTGGGATTGATGTGAGGCTGTTAGCCCTATAATTTGGTCCATCAAAATCCATCTTTCAAGTTAGAAGGCGTCAGGTGTGCATTCTGGGAAACAACTGACAAAAAACTGAGCAGTATAAAACCAAGAGGCTTTGTCTGGTGGGACACTTTGCATGTGCTTGGGGCTGGCCATACCTATTGTGCTCCAAGAACAGGAGTATTCTTATAAATCTGAAACCACTTTGAAAGGGACTTGTTCAGGTCAGTAACGCATGAATGGGGACAAAGTGTAGTGAAATTTACTGAAATGAGTTTGGGACGGCTACATTACTCTCAAATATAGCTAAGAAGTGGTGGAATGAGAAGCATACTGCACACCTGTCTTTTGCATCGGGACATCTCCTCCAAGGCAGTTTCCATAGCTTCTGTGATTTGGCTCCCTTCTGCACTGTGCAGCAGAGTTGTTGTGAATGATTTCACTTATTCTTTAAAAGTAAATGATCTTACCTGGTATGAAGTTAGAATCGAAAATACAAGCTCGGCTCTCAGTGGTGTTCCCAGAACACTGGTTGCCCACAGGAAATAAAATGATACACTGACGAATGCGGAACTGGACTCTGGATGAATCACAATCAGACCACTCAGACCAGTCGGACCAGTTGTCTGTATTAGTTATAAAGAGAGGGAAATAATGGAAATAAGTCTTACAAATGAACCACATCAGAGTGAAAAAGAAAATGTCTTGCTATAAATAAGGACAGGATACATGCCAGATCTTCATCTGGTGTAAACTGGCATAGTTCCATTAACTTCAGTGAAGCTATGTCAATTCACATCAGCTGAGCATCTGTCCCATATATGGCAAAGACCACAAAAAATGCAACTTTCCCTCTGAAACTGAAAATTCAGCATTGTAAATGTTCTACAGGATGTTACATTTATCACAGCAATATTACATTTTTTCCCCACTGTACTTGTGTGCATGTGTGCAATAAAAAGTGTAACTATGTTACCATAAATTTACCACAGATCTTCAAGGCAGACGATTCCAGTTTGTTAATTTACGTAACTGATCAGTAGCAACATAGACCTATAGAAATACATGTTCCAGGTTTGATGCAGGATGTTGGTTTAAATAAAAAACAGAAGGCACCTTCTTGTTACTCTGGCATTGTTCTTCACTCCTGCGATCAAAAGGCACTCTCTTATATCTCAGATCAGATCTCCAGATTGCTTCTCTTTATCTGGTTTGGTTCATTATCAGCCTCTGTTTCTTCTTTAGCTTTGTTCCTCTGCCTATCTAATTTTATTTAATGGATTTTTATTTTCACACCATGCTACCTCTGTGTGATCTCAGGATACTTCTCTTAAATGAAATGAATTTATCTGAACCATATTAGATACTGTGTGTTTACTCATCTAACATCTTTCTTACAGTACATGAGTAAGTCCTGTCTTCACTGCATTTTTTTAGGGTTGGTGTAAAGTAGTAGATAGAGGGCTGTAAAAATCATTTGTTTCACTTTCCAGGAGTCAGTGGAAACAGAGATAATTTTATTCAACAACTAAGTTAGCTTTGAGTTTCTGATTTGAGTTAAATCAACCCAATAGCCCAAAGCAAAACTTGGATCTCACTATCAAATTTCACCTATTCTTGTGTCAAAACCAGGCAAATTAAAAAATGTCACATGATTTCAAATGCGAAACTATAAAGTAGCCTAATTCTACTGGAAAATGGACCCAAGTTCATTCAAAATAAATGTAGGATAATTTGAAAGGGTTTTGAATCTTTTGGAGTAAACAGTCTGATTTTTAAATGAAAAACCTGAAACCAGAAGAGTCTCACGTGGCTTCAGCTTTTACTGTGAATACTCTGCATAACTCTAGCATATAGTACTCATATTTACAAATTACCATTCTACTATCTCAAACAATAAAATAAAGGCCTAAATCATTTTTAAAAAGTATGCTGTAATATCTAATCGTGAATGATTTCAGACTGCATTTTGTAAAGTTTAGTTCAGGGAGCTACGTATAACAGAACATTCATTGAATATCTGCCCCCTAACCATATAAATAAATGGGGTGGAGGAGATTGAAATAATTTTAGGTTATTAAATAAAATTCAAAAGAACTGTAAGGTTGTGCTCACACTGCTGCAAGTTTAAAGTGATCGTGTCAGGTTAAAATTTTTAGCCCAGATCCTCGACCCTAGCTGAGAAGCATACAGCTCTCTTAAACAGAAGCCTATGCACTTCCCCAGTCCTGAGCTGGCTATTTTATATAAAAAAATATGGGTCAATCTGGTGGAAGCAATACTATTTTTATTACACCCTCTAGAATAAAACCTACCAAATTATCTAAAAGCTCTATATTGGAGGCCAGGCTAATGATCAACAAAATGTATTCACCTGTGGTTATCTGAATGTGAAATTATTTACGTATATTCAGGTATGTGTATATGGATGAGGACACTCTCACCTATGCTGAATGACAGCTTTTTCAGCTACAGGCACATACAATTATTTGACATGAATGCTCGGACATCCATTTGAAAGAAGCACCAGTGCAAATAATTTGCAATATTGTTCAACAAATAAATATGTGTATTACTTTGAGCATACAACATCAAACTTTGACTTTCACTTCCTGTTTTGTATGTAGGCACAGAGTTACCTCACTGCTGTACATCACAAGTAAACTTAAAACCTGGCTATCTGGGGTTGAGTCCAGACCTGCCTATCTGAGTCACTGAAAAGGATAAGAAGTATGTCTTATGGCCAAATAATCGAGATATTTTGATCCTTATTGTATGGAGTGGCTTTAATATGGTGTTTCTTGTCATATTCATTCACTGCTTCCAAAATCAGGGAGCTGGATGCAGTATGAGTGGGAAAAAAATTCAGAGTCTTTAGCTGGGACATATTTTTATTGGTCCTTCTATATGTTGGTGGTATCATTGCTGGGCTCTGCCACAGGGCCTTGTCAGGATCCAGTAGTGCTTCATTGATGGGCAGGGTAACATGGTCAGAAGGAGTCCGTTGAAGGATATCCAGGAGTTTATGCTGCAATTCTTTGATTTTCTTCAAGGGGATCTGTAAAGAGTCTACATAAATGTTTAATTAACCCCTGGAAATTAATCATCAGCTACAGAAGGTAGGGGAGGCATAACCATCTCATCTGGGGAAGAAAAAGAAATATTTGTCTGTGGAGTAGCCTCCTTATCTGCTCTGGCCTCCTGCTCTTCAAAGGATTCTTGAACCTGAGGAAGGTGAGGAGAGATAGATAGGGTAGAAGGATTTCTTCTTCTGTAGTCCCCCAAACAAGACATTATAGGTGCCCCCTAAAACTGTTGGTGATATGGCCACTGAAGGAGTCCCTATGACATGGGGTGTGGCATCACTGTGCTTGAACCAGGTTGTGGGGGCATGTGCTCATCTTTGATGTAACTCTTCCTTTTCCTCAAAGGTAGGAGAAAGGAACTCAGACGAGAGTACACCTTTATCAAGCGGGGGAGCTCCACCACTCTCCAAAGATGTGAGAGAGTCAAATGGTATTGGGGGAAATGAGCTATCTTTTCATGGGACTTTTCCAAGGATTTACCTTGGACAGATCCAGGTGAATGTGCTGAAGTTGAAGAGGCCCTGTGCTTACTCCAGTGCTAACCAAGCGGGGATCTTGGCTTGGATCTGAGGCTGGATGGAGAGTGCCCTCCATCATCAAGAGGCTGAATCATGTCTCTCAATTCTTCCTAGCCCTGCCTTTAAAAGCAGAGCAAATGGAGAACTTTGGGGGTGCAATGAAACTCCCCCAAGCAGCAGATGCAAGGGGAGTGGTTGTCAGTAACCGGGATAGCTTCCTGGAAAGAGAGGCACCATTTGAAACCCAGTGAGCAATGGAATACCCCAGCACAATGGTGATCTGAGGAGAAAGTTCCAAACCCCAAAGGAGGAAGGAATTTAGACTGATACCTCTAAAACAAGAAAGAAAGAAAGACTAATTGGAGTAGCTCATGGTTTTGAGTAGAAAGGCACAATAATTCTCCATCTCAGGCCAAGGTGATTGAGAAGGAACTGAGGGTGGTTCAACCTTATAGCCCTATATAGCCTCAGTGCAGGGCATGAGAATATACAGGGCACATGAGTGGGTCCAACAGGCACTACTACCAAAAATCTGTGATCAAAGACATATAGTGTAAGTGCACCTGAAGTTGAGCACCTATCCGTCCATTAAGTGAAGAAAAATCAATGTTTGTCCACATTCTTCTCCAACAGAACTGTGCACTTCTTTCTAAAAATTGAATTCTTTTATCCATTATTTGTGTGTGTGAGTGACCGGTCCAAGGACAGCATGTTATTTCTCTCTTGATGCCGCCACAAATACATTATTCTAAGTACCCAGTATTGTTGTATGCAATACTACATATTATAGACACCACTGCTACAGATAACATTCAGTGATATGCTGTACATAAAGAATTACTGATCAATGGTATAGACATTCCATTCATTTAAGTAAGATTTTGTTTAGTTAAAATTAAAAAATAGGAATATAAAATTGAAAAGATAGTGTGAAAAATAGTTATTGTGCATAAACCTTCTGTAGCTGTTTTTCGAGTGTTAATATCTTGGTCACTTCCAGTAGCTGACAATAAAAAAATACAAAACCTCTCAATACCTACTGAGGATCAGCAGCATGTAAAATTTAATTTTCCATTAAATTCTGGCAAAATAAAACTGATTGAAATGGCAAGAGTCTTTTTTTCCTTGTTCACCACTTAAACAATTATCATTTTTTGTATTAAAAATTCAACCTGGGTTTGTAATTTCCAGATGCCAAGTTTCAACCAAATATCTGTTTGAAATGACTACGTTCCTTTCCCTCCTTAAATCTTTGATTTGTACGCTTGTTTTAAAAATGCAGGCTCTCTGGCCTGCAAATTAATCAGTATGGGCATACCCCTGTGCCTGTGGGTGGTCCAATCAAAGTCAGTATGGCCCTGCACTGGTGCAGCGGTCTGTGCACATGGAGCAGTTTATAGCACTGGGATCACAGTTTTGGCCCATAATGTATAATAAGAACAGTAAAAGAGAGCTGTGAAAAAGCAACTAGTGCATATGGCTATGGCTACTTTTCAAACTAAGATATATTTATTTTTGAGTGGGAGACAGAGGAAAATAAACTGCAAATTTTCATCTAAAAAGTAAGCTTGGGTTTTAGTTAGATTTGAATATTAAACAAAGCAAAGAGGTATGTGAGACATCTGTGTCACTCTGATGATTAAAAAGGCTTTAACGTAGATGATAAATGATTTTTGTTGGAAAAAACAGATGTAACAATCAAGTCATAATAAGCTAAAGAGCACAAGTTATAAATGCCTGAAAACTGGGGTTGCTAATGGAAATGCTAACAGACCATTAACAATAGCAGCACTACAAGAGCAACCACTATAATATTACTGGAAACAGCACAAGAAACATGACAGTTCTGACCTTTTAAAAATGCCTTAAGGATCTGAGGCTGCTGTGATAATTTTAAGTACATATTACTCCATCTCTCTTGAGGGATCAAATCAACAACAGAGTTCTATTTTCACTTTTTAAAACCCAAAGTGGAGAGTTAAGTTTGCTGTAATTTTGACAGAATAGGTGCTATTTTATTCCACCGCAAGTCATGAAGTATTTAGAAAGGGAAATTACCTCTAATTGTAGTTTGGGTAATAGCATCTATAAATTCACACTCTTAGGTCTTGTATGCTCATGTCCATGGCCTCATCACATGAGAAGTAAGTTTATGCCATAAAGTTTAGAAACCCCTCAATCAAGCAGGTAATGTAACAAGGCATCATTGCAGCTAGCAGACATTACTTTTTAACAATGATCAAGAGCAGAAGGTGTTAACTATAACCTATAAACCAGCAAGACATAAAAAACTTGCCCAGTGGTGCCTCTGCCTTGACTTATCTCTTTATATTACTTTTTACTTTCTACTTCTGATTCTTTTATTAGTCTTTTTATTTTCCTTGTTTTACAAAGATTTAACATTTCACAAGACCACTTGGCAAGGGTCAAAAAAGCCAATCAAAATGACAGAAAATATCTTGGTCCACTTTCATTATGATTACATATACATATTACAGTAGTATCCAGAGCCCCCAAAGTGCTGTACAAATATGAACAAACATGCAGTTCCTGCCCCAAAGGTCTTACAATCTAGGAAAGTATTTCAAAGGGTTAACATTTTTGTAAATGTGAAAACAGATTGCAGTAAATTTTGTTCTGATTTCTTATTTTAAAATAGCTCAGATGTAATTTTTAAATCAAAATGTCTTTTTTCAGATCAGGAGCTAGATAGGTCCTCAGGTGGTGTGAACTGATACAACTCTATTGAAGTCTTCAGCATTACATTGATTTACATCAGCTGAGGATCTAGAGCCTCCGAACTTTTGCTTGCCCTACAACACCCAGTACTACAACTGAATTGTTTGTTGCACTATTATAACTAAAAATCTCTCAAGGCATCAATCTTTTGTGTGCAGAACTGCACCATTTTAAATTACATTGACCTTAAACCTGGTAACTAAACTAATAGCCTCTAAAAATTGTTTTAACATGACACTAAGGCTATCTCCTGTGGGCCAAATTCTGCCCTTAGATGTACATTCACAGCAAATTCATTGTAAGCTGATGTGTATGTACCAGAAGACAGAAAGAATTAGCTCCTAAATGTTTAATAGGTTGATAAAGGTTTAATGTACTTTACTGAACAAGTTGAGCGACAGCCACCCTATTCTATGGTATACTCAAAGTAAAGCAGCACTGTATGGATTTGTTGTACCTGGACAGGGTTGTGTGTTGCAAAGTGCCTCTTCAGTGTGAAGTCCAAGGCAGATGTCCCCTCCATAGGCTGGGGCTGGGTTTGTGCATGAGCGGGTCCTCATGTAATGTCCACCTCCACAAGTTGCTGAGCACTTTGACCATGATGACCAACAGGACCAACCTCCATCAACTGGAAAGAAATAACAACTCATTTTTCTAAGTCTGTGCATAGATGAACCACTTAAATCAACCTATGCAGTTTGTATTCTATGGGCACGAGTCAAAGTTTACTGCAGTCAATGGAAGATTTTTAAGCCCCACCTGGCAATGGGATCAGGCTATGAAGCTTACTTTACATTCTGAGATTTATAAAAGTATTGTCCAATGGAAGGAAGAGTAAGGAACTAGAGCCCAGTGTGGATACAAAATTTATGTCCGCGGTTGCAGATATCCGCAGATATAAGTAACTGTCTGTGGAGCTGCAGGGCTCTATCAGCAAAATTAGCAGCATGTCGGGCCTCCATCCCAGGAGCCAGTGCCCTGCACTGGTAGCTGTGCCAGCATGGCTGTTCCAGCCACAGCCCCACCCCTAGCCCTACCCACTGGGGCGGGCACTAGATTCACTGGCAGCTGTCCCTGGTCGTGCTCGTGTGTGCAAGCGGTTAGCACACTCTGGGACACGAGTCCTTTCCACACAGCAGTCTGTGTCTCCTGTCTGGGTGCATGCGAGCTGCTTGCACACATGAGCACGACCAGGGACAGCTGCTGGTGAGCCTGATGCTGCCCCAGTGGGCAGGGCTGGGGCAGGAGTTTGTTTATAAACAGAGGCAGGGTGATTACAATAACAAAAGGCTTGTCATTAATTTAAATTAAGGATCATTAGATGATCCTGAAAGCTTTGCCAGGCATTCCAGTTAAAAGACAGGAAACAAAAGGTAGGTTTCACCATCTCAAAAAAGACACTAAAATGAGGGTGGGGGGAGGGAGCAAGGCCGACGAGATTGGGGGGAAGCTGGTACAAACTACCGGGACCCAGTGGTCCGGAAGGGGGCCTGGCTTCCCCTGCCCTGTTTAGCCGGTCCACCCTTGCTGGGGGGCCTGAAAAAAATTTTTTCACCGGGGCCCAAACCAGCTCTCGGTGGCCCTGGCGGGGAGTACAGAGAATGGCAATAAAAATGTTTGGGGGTATGAAACAGCATCCTCTGAGGAGAGATTAAAAGGACTGGGACTGTTCAGTTTGGAAAAGAGGCAACTAAGGGGGGATATGATAGAGGTCTATAAAATTATGAATGATGTGGAGAAAGTGAATAAGGACACAGTTTGGCTGCCCTGCTAATTTTTTCCCATGGGTCTGCCAGCCCTGGAGCACCCACATAGTCAGCGCCTATGAACGAGGAAGTGTTATTTACCCATTCACATAACACAAGAACCAGGGGTCACTCAAGGCAATTAATAGGTAGCAGCTTTAATACAAATATAAGGAAGTACTTCTTCATGCAACACACAATCAACCAGTGAAACTTGGGTTTTAAAAAAGAACTGGATAAGTTCATAGAGGATAGGTCCATCAGTGGCTATTAGCCAGGATGTTCAGGGATGCAACCCCATGCTCTGTGTGTTCCTTAATGTATAACTGCCAAAAGCTGGGACTGGATGACAAGGAATGGATCACTAAATAAATTGCCCTGTTCTGATCATTCCCTCTGAAGCACCCACCTCCAGTCACTGTTGGAAGACAGGGTACTGGGTTAGATGGAGCATTGGTCTGCAAAAGTATGGCCTTTATGTTCTTTATAGCACAACTGCAAAAGAATGACTGAGTTCATGTTTCACAGAGGTGGGCCGAGAGTATGGGTTTTTGGTTTCAAAACCAAGCAGGTTTGTTTTGGATCTGGATTCCATTATATCCAAACTCTGGAAGTAGGAGGTGGCATAGATATTTAGCCTATCTCTGTTTTAAGCAGAAATATGCATATAGATACATTTAGGTTTCTGGTTTTAAGTTTAAAATGATATCACCCTCTCTTTTAATACTTACATAGGAAAATAATATGTGTTGTCAACACATCTGCTTATCTTTATAAAAATGCATAATAAAATACACACCACTAATAGGTTAAGCCTACAATAAACAAACCACATTTGCCAGTTAACGATTTTACTGGGTTATTACCTTTCCTGCTCCGAAAATTGTTTACACAGTTTTAGTCTTCCCTGCCTACCAGTCTCATGCAGTCCCCAGACAGTTTACAGCAGGGATTCTTGTTGGGCTGACAGACTGTACATGCATAACAAGAGCATGGTTCAAAAGATGTACAAAAGAGATTTACAAATACTTTTTGAAATATGTTCCCATTTTTCTAAAAAATAACCATTACATAGCTGTAGCTTTAAATACATTTTTGGAAGATAAGAACTGTTACATCGAAATACACTAATGATACACACCTAGTAAATACATATTGAATGTATACGTGCACATCAGGTATTTATGCCTGCACATTACTTGACACTTTGTGTAAATACATGACTTATGTGCATAAATTAGGCACATACAAATGTGTATGTAACCCACACATCTCCTGGGTGTGGTGCTCTGTCCCATCTAGTGGCACCAAGACCACTTAAAGAGAGATCAATGAGTCTGCTCTTCAGCCTTAGCTAAGGGACATGTGGCTTTTAGCTCATGCTGTAGAGGCTCATGCATTTAGCTCCAGGGGTCCCAGATTCAATCACACCTGCCGGGGTTTGTCAGTGTTACGTGTACAACTGCACACACTTAACTTTGAAAATCAGGCATCAACTGAAATTCCTTTTACAGCCATCCTTAAAAAGTGGATGTTTACCATCCACAGTAGTTAAATTTACCATAGCATTTGCAATATTTCTCACTCTAAGCATAGGGAATATCACACTTTATTAGAGGTAAATACTCCCATTGCCTTACGTGATTTATTTTAAGGGTTCATTCATTTTAATACACTCTTTGAGAAACCTTAATTTATGGTTCATTGACATGACTGAATATAAAATCTATGTACCTCTCAAACAATACTCCTTAATGAGTTCTTTTGAACCTTTCTGTTCTAAGAAGTCAAAGAGTATTTAAAGGTGTAAAATCCTTTTCTTCAATTTGTTGATATGGCTCCGCAATAGAAAAAAATTACCTATGTACTGTAGTGTATTATCCAAAAAATATTCAGATTTAAATCTTTCAGCTAGTGACATTGAATACTTTAAATATATTGAGGACAGGTCATTTTGCTTAGAAAACAAGTTACATCACATACACATTTGCCAAGTCAAATGGAACTTATTTATACGGAAAGATTGTAATAGCAGGAAAATGAGTTTAGAGGATCTTTTTTATTTGGGTATCAATATCTTACACATAATGAATATTCAGGATCTCATGCTGTTCAAGCAGGCAGTTTAGTAGTCTATAACTGCAGCTACTAGTCAAATGGGCCTTTAATAGAAGTCATTAGCATATGTAAAATTTTCTTTCTATAATGTTTTACAATGTGCACTTATTGTACTGAGTTACTTTGAAAAGCAACAAATCATACAGCCAACAAAGCACTATATAAAAACAGTAAATGAGATATTTATGGTACCACGTAAACCATTTCTGCAATATGTTACTAGCTTGTCTGCTTTCCAATAGCTCCTAAAAAAGAGACTATTTTGACTGATCAGTCAGTCATCATTACCTCACCCACCTTGTCGCTTTAATATCCTGAGACCAACATGGCTACGACAACAGGACATACAGATTTCTGTTTTATAACTACAGTTATTATAGCTATGTTATAAGCCAGGGGGAGGAGGGGGGAGATTGGGCATAATATAATAGAATATATGACAGAGGCTTGATAGTAGTTGTGCTGAAGGGCACGATTATAATATGTGCTGTCCTTTCTACCTATTTAGGCTGCCATCATAAATCTCTAGTTCTCAAAAAAGCTGAATACTCCCCCTTTTATCTGTCCAGCTAAACTTTTTCTTCTTAACAATAGGGGATGATAAAGGCATCATCATGGTTAAATAAGATCAAAGGAGTGGGTGTTTACTGCATGAGGTTTTACAGGACCTATATAGAACTCTGTGGTTGCTTTCATCTTTTTATAATGTTGCTTAGCAACCCAGAACCATCTGTTTTCTCTTCCTTTGTTGTCTATGATGTATAGTCCTTAATGCTGATTCAGCCTTATTGATAAAAAATAAAGAATTATGAAGAAAGCTCCAGACATTATATAATTTCTTTACGTAACAGTATAGCAGAACTATTGGATAAAAATAATTAATTACCCAATAATGGAAAATTGCTTTAAAACACTTCACAAGTATTCAGGTTGGTATTTAGTGTAGCAAGGCTTTTTTCAACAAGCAAGCGTGCTCTCAAAATAATGTTTTCTTTTATAGGGGTTCTTTTTGTCTTCCTGGATAATCAGAAAACTCTCTGCCTAATAGCTGTTGTCCTGGTTAATAAATATTGCTCCACAAAGATGAGAAAAAAAAATCCCGGGGAAGAGGATGTTCCAGGGAAAAGTAGTCTATAGAAATAAGACCTCCTGTGGCTCCAATAAAACAGCCACACCACTGGACAATTTCCAAAAGACTATTAGGTAAATTGGTCATCCTTCCATGCACTTTGAGTTTTACAAAAGAGAGAAAGGAGGGATAGCTCAGTGGTTTGAGCATTGGCCTACTAAACGCAGAGTTGTGAGTTCAATCCTTGAGGTGGCCATTTAGGGATGTGGGTATTGGTCCTGCTTTGAGCAGGGGGTTGGACTAGATGATCTACTGAGGTCCCTTCCAACCCTAATAATCTATGAGCAGAGAGGGTGATTCTCTTCATTCACAAAAATTTTCATGGAATTGTGAAAGTAGGAGTTTTGCACAGAATGGGCAGTATCCTTCAGAATTGAAGCTTTCATTTAAGTTATTTCTAGCCCTTCTGGGTATGAAGATAAATAAAAAGTTACTCATCTAAAGGTTATCTTGTTGAGAACATAGCAAAAGAGAATGAATAACAGCAAGGAAGATTGGAGTCTACTCTGTTCAAATGAAAGAGAGTGAACTGATAGAGATTCACAGAAATATAAATGGCATCACATGGCTAAGTGGAATTAGAATTTCACACTAGCACAAATGTGGAATTTTGAGGTGCCTGGGAAAGTGGTGGATTGGAGACCTGACCCTCTGTTGTATCCTTCTGGATTCCCAGACGCAATCTGATTCCCAGTCCACCCCACTTGCTTCTTTCTAAGTTCCTATGGATATCACTGCATTTCCCCTGACCTGTGGGAAAGAGCAGAAACAAAAAATAAAGCTTTTCACTCCCAGTTGAGTGCTGCTTCAGTCAACATTCATAAAGGAACTGTTGCATGTAGCAGACAGCTGACTCAGAGCAATGCAGCAGCAAGAAAGGCAGACTAATGCCTATGGGAGCAGTACAACAGTAAGAACTAAGGCCAAAGCCTTTAGGAAGGACTCTGATTGACTTAACGGCCTCTGGATCAGATGAGAATAGCCCTAAGCCAATCTTTTTCCTGATGTATGAAGTCACCCAAGGATGAATTTGATCCATTACTTTTAAATATCCTCCTCTTTTCTACAGGCCACAGTATTTCTGCAGAGAAAAAGGTGGCAGAAATGAAAAAAGCAACAGGAGATTAACAGGTTTTTCAAAGTCGCATACAGTCTCTATAATATCCATACAGGAATTTTTGTAAAAGCAGGAAAGATTTCTGTGGCACCTTATAGACTAACAAACAAAGGTGCCACAGAACTCTTTGCT
The DNA here is from genome assembly GCF_003597395.2 of Chelonoidis abingdonii. Taxonomy (NCBI): domain Eukaryota; kingdom Metazoa; phylum Chordata; order Testudines; family Testudinidae; genus Chelonoidis; species Chelonoidis abingdonii. The sequence continues at coordinate 133,867,802 of NC_133770.1, forward strand.
GCTTTTACAAATTCAGACTAACACGGCTACCCCTCTGACACAGGAATTTTTGTAGTATCTGAACTTATCTGTATTTTTATCTTTGTGTTTATTGGTATATGACTATTTCTTCTGAATATATCAGAGTTTTCACAGTCTACATTTAAAAAAAATGGTAATAAAAAGTGTGACACCGATGAAATTCCAAATATTAAAATAAGATAGCAAAATTTCAAATCTTGAAAACAGAATTAATCCATTTCCTTCCATACATATTAGTACATCTATGTATTTCCTATATTTCAATATTCCATATTTCAACCACATATTAATATCTTAAACAAAACAAAGAAATGAATGGGGATGGATGGATGGACAGGCAGACAGAGGGGTATGAATGCAGATGGATGGATGGAGATGGATGTCAACATACATTTACAAATACTCTTCTTCATAATAAGGATATTTTGTACTTTTAAATCCAGCATGATTCAGTATATTTCTGTACCAGCAGAAAAGGCACATTATGCAAAGATCTAACATTATTTTCCATATTGTTGGACAATATTCTCAGTATATCTCTGAACCAACAGAAAAAGTACATTATGCAGAGTTCTAACATGTTATTTTCCATGTTGCTGGACAATAATCTGAGTACAATTAACTCCTTTTTACATAAATTATTTCAGATGACCATTCTTTCCAGTGAAAACAGTGATTATATCCCATTAATGTGAACTGGAGTGTCACATGATATGCACAATTCTAAGTCACATTTGACCAGCAGAGAAAATAAATTATGGTATACTATTCCAGTAAAGGCTAGAATATAAACATGTCAGAGAAAATACTCACCAAAGATTCCCTATCTGAAGATTTCTTACCCATATTTTAGAAATCATGTGAAAGACATTCCATGACTTTCCTTCTGCATGCTCTAGATTGTCTAGTTATAATTATCAAAGCTTCCAGACAAAGCAGGCAAGCAATTATTATATACCAGGGATCGGCAACCTTTGGCTGGTTTGTTTACCTGCTGCATCCGCAGGTTCGGCTGATAACAGCTCCCACTGGCTGCGGTTCGCCACTCCAGGCCAATGCGGGAGTCAAGAAGCGGCAGCCAGCGCCGCTTCCCACAGCCCACATTAGCCTGCAGCGGCCAGTGGGAGCTGCAGTCAGCCAAACCTGTGGATGCGGCAGGTAAACAAACCAGGGGGCTTACTGTGGTGGGCCGCGTGCCAAAGGTTGCCAATCCCTGTTATATACGTTAATATGTTAACCCTTAATGTTAAGGGCAGCTGTGGTTTGGATTAAGCATGGAACAGAATCAGGAAATCGGGGTTTTATTTTCAACTCTGCCACTGATTCTGCATGACCTTAGTATACCAGTTAATTTCACTGTGCTTCAATTTTTCCACCTGTAAAAAGGGGGATAACAGTATATACCAAACTTTGTAGAGAACTTTGAGTTCTGTGGCTAAAAAACACTACATAGCAGACCCTCACTAATCCACACTTGGCTTAGCCACACACTTCACCTTAATCTTCAAAAGAATTACGGTAATTATCTCTCCATCTCACAATAAATATTTAATAGCACATGCTAAATTCCGGACTCAGATGTATTCATTATTTGATGGAAGTGGCACTGGCTGAGGAATGCGCTGCGACCGCTTCCCACAGCCCCCATTGGCCTGGAATGACGAACCATGGCCTGTGGGAGCTGCGATTGGACGAACCTGCGGACACTGCAGGTAAGCAAACTGTCCCAGCCTGCCAGTGGATTTCCCTGACGGGCTGCATGCTAAAGGTTGCCGATTCCTGTTGTAGAATATTAATATGAATAATTAAAACTGAACTAGGATTGACAAAATAAATGAACCAAGTACACATTGTGATTTGTTATCCCTGCTTTTTCATTGTGTTTGTTCATTTGGGCCTCAATCCTGCAAAGCACTCAGCAAATCCTGGGATGTCAGTGGACAATGGCTCAGCAGCAGTGGCCAGTACTTTGGGGGACTTGGGCAGAACCAAAACATCACTCATTTCTTGCTCTTCCCAGTTCACTCCCTGCCCACTTGTGTGAGGGATTGGTGCCCGTGGCACTGTCCCTGATTTCCCCTCTATACCTGAAGTGGAGATGAAGGGAAGTGTGCATATGAGGGTGTAGCATGTTATATTCTGCTTAGTGCATACAGAGCTATGTGGACACCAATGGGTATGCCTACACAATGTTTTGGAGCGAGCCTCCCAGCCTGGGTGACAGTCTCAGGCTAGTGAGACTCACACTAACGCTCTAAAAATATCTGTATAGACAGCACTTTGAAGTTGCAGCTTGGGCTGGAGCTCAGGCTCTGAAGCCCATCATTCTCCCTAGGCAGTTGATCCCCCATGTCCCGCCTATGCATCGCTTCTGCTTTCAACCCTAAGTGAGGAAGGTGCACCTAAGCATCCCATTAGCATGATGGAAACTGCACTTAGACCGACTTCTCCTCATTAAAGATTATTTTTCACCCAGAACCTGTCTCTTGGAAGGAAAGAAGCGCGGGTGCAGGCAGCTTGAAATTTACTACAATTGATATGGAGAACTCTGTTTAGCATTTAACCTTATTTGCCCCTGTCCATTGTGTCCACTCACTGTACAATGTGCAAAGACTTGCAAGGTCAAGACCTAAGAGTGAAATTTTAAACACCCACATACTGCTGGAGTAATCAGACTTTATGGAGCTGTCCTGAGAGGAGGGTTAAGGGGAATGAAATCCACTCACCTACCACAATGATACAAAACATGGCTGCACAACAACCCCTCCATAGCCACTATTATAACTGACCCTGTGGAATAGTGGGTGCTGCTGTTGGTTCTTTTAGCACCCATCAGCTCTTAACCAGGGGAGGAAGCTCTTAATCAGGAAGACCAGGACTTTAAAAGCCGGCTCCTAAGAGACCAGAGGAACTGGCAAACAGGAGTGGTTAACAAGGGACTTTTGCAAGGGAGTTCTCCAGAGGGGCAGAGTGAGGGGGGGCTACACCACTTGACATTCCTTAAACTTCTTTAAACTTAAGCCAAAAAACACCCCATGAAAAAACACAACAACAACAAAGAAAGCAGCTGCAGGAGTAAAAAGAGAATGCAGGCAGAAGTCCAGAAACAGAGTAGGGGCTACCCAGTTTATCGCATCCAATGCAGCATGTATGATTATCTGCCCACCTCACCATAAAATAATTTCTTACGGGCCTGCAAAATCTCTACCCTGAAATTTACCCAATAGTAGCTACATAGAATCTTAACCTTGTCCTTCACGGTCTCAGGAAACTTCCATTCGAACCCTTGACTACCGCCTCTCTTCTCCATATGTCCATGAAGGTAGCTTTCTTAGTTGCAATAACCCTTCTAACAGGTCGTGGAAGGTGGTGAGTGTTGCCAGGTGTACCTTGATGGAGCTTAGCGAAAGTCCGTCCTGTTTTAGTTTCAGGAGGTAGTCTAGAATGTTATGGAGGGTCACTATATTGGGCGCTAAGTGATTACGTGAGCACCAGAGGACGAAACGCTTCCTCTTCTGCAAGTAGGTTTTACAAGTGGAGTCTTTCCTACTGTGCAGGAGGACATATTGAACTTGCTCGGAACAGGCTAGTTCATGGGTTTGGAACCATCAAGGAACCAGGCTGTGAGATGGAGCTTTTGGAGCTGGGGGTGAAGAACCCGTCTGTCGTCCTGAGAAAGGAGATCTGGCCTGTTGGGAAGATTTGATGTTGATGTTGTATACACCAATTCCGCAGTCGGATGGCTTCCATGCAAGGAGAATGTGATTAGGCTCCTCCCTGTCTGTTGATGTAGTACATATATGCTATGTTGTCTGTTAAGACCCAAATAGATTTGTTCCTTATGAGGGGAAGAAAGTGAAGGCATGCTCGCCTCACTGCTCTGAGAGATTTATGTGTAGGTGCATCTGTGATGCAGACCACTGGCCTTGTGCCCTGTGTCCCGCTAGATGTGCTCCCCAACCGATTAGAGAAGGGTCCGTGGTGAGCATGAGCATTGGAGACCGTTGCTGGAAGGAAACCCCCATGCAGAGGTTCTCTGGTCTTATCCACCAATGTAGGGAAGCTAGAACATTGAGAGGAGGAGGTAACAGGAGTTCCTAAGGTGTGTCTGTTCAGTTTGAAATTGGAATTGAACCAGCCCTGAAGACATATCATGTGTAGCCTGGCATACTGAACTACAAAGGTGGTGGCTGCCATGTGACCAAGGAGCTGTAGACAGATTCTTGCCTGTGTCCTGGGACGAATAGATAGTGTGCATTTGAGCTGTGTGATGGCAAGGAATCTGTGATATGGGAGCGAGACCCTGCTCTGGGTTGAGTCGAGATGAGCTCCGATGAACTCGATCTGTTGTATAGGTGTCAGGGTGGATTTTTGGATGTTTATTTGGAGGCCTAGGCTGTGAAAGAGGGAGATGGCGAAACAGGTAGCTTGAAGTGCCTCGCCATAGGAGTCGCCCTTGATGAGGCAATCATCCAGGTAGGGGAACAGCGTGATCTCATGTTTGCAGGAGGTGAGCCATGACCACGGCTAGAGTCTTGGAAAAAACTCTTGATGCTGTGTAGAGTCCGAAAGGAAGAACTCTATATTGAAAATGGTCATGACTGATTGTGAATTGTAGGAAGCGTCTGTGAGCTGGATGAATTGATGTATGAAAATAAGTGTCCTGTAGGTTGAAGGCTGTGAACCAGTCCCCTTGATCCAATGCAGGAATTATTGTGCTCAGTGTGATCACATTGAGTTTTGGTATCCTCACAAATTTGTTCACTCGGTGTAGATCTAGCATAGGCCTCTGTCCCCTGGTCCTTTTCTGAGTCAGAAAGTAATGAGAATAGAAACCTTTCCCTTGATGTTGCGTTGGCACAGGTGCCACTGCACCTAGTTGTAGAAGATAAGCCACTTCTGTGTGAAGTAAGCGCTCGTGAGAAGAGTCCCTGAAGAGACTGAAGGAGGAAGGAGGGTAGGATATAAATGGGATAGAGTAACCGGACTGAACTATTTCAAGGACCTGGCAGTCCTGTGTAATCTGCTTTCAGGCATGTTGGAAACTGTAGAGGCGGTGGCCAAAAGGGCATGTAGCCGGTGGAATCAAGGGGTGGTCGTGCAGACCCTCGACCAATGTTTCAAAATAGTTGTTTATTCCTCGATGGACGGAAGGTGGTTGCCGGAGTTTGATTCTGTCTGCGCTTAACGGGTCTAGCGCGATTCCTAGTTGTGTCGTGTGGTCTGGGTTGAGGACAATAATACTGCTATGTGCATGGTCTTTGATACGGTTGGTATTGCTGTCTCCTGGGGTGCACAATGTCGCTTTAGAATCTTGCAAGATGTGAAGGTGTTCATCAGTTTTTTTGGAGAAAAGTTTGTCCTTATCAAAGGGGAGATCCTCCCCTTTGGTCTGCTCTTTTTTAGGGATGCCGGATGCAGAGAGCCATGAAGATCTGTGCATAACCACAGCAATTGCAGTGGTACAGGGTGCTGTGTCCACCATGTCTAGAAATGCCTGTAGGGCCATTCTGGAAATCAGTTGACCCTCAGTCAGGATTGATTTGAAGTCTGCTCTCCTATCCTCTGGAATGTAGGAGGCAAATTCAAAAAGTTTATTGTAATTATCAAAGTCATAGCTGGTGAGAAGGGCAGAATAGTTCGCAGTTCTGAATTGTAGAGTGGATGATGAATAAACTTTGCAACCCAAGATGTCAAGGCATCTAAGGTCCTGGTCTTGTGGGATGGGCCGATATTGTGACTGTTTTGTCCTCTGTGTGACTGCATCCATGACAAGTGAGTTTGGTGGTGGATGAGAAAATAGGAAGTTAGCGTCCTTAGCAGGGACACAGTATTTATGTTCGCAAGTTGGTACTAAAGAAGCTGGGGTTTGCCAGAGTGTCAGCTGGTTCCAGGAGCACTTTGTTTATAGGGAGCGAGATCTCTGAGGGCGCAGACGGTTGAAGGATTCTGAAGAGTCTGTGTTGTGTCTCCTGAACCTTTTCTAAGGGGATATCTTGATTGAGTGCCACCCTCCTGAAAAGTTCTTGAAATTGTTTACAGTCATCCACATTCTGTGGAGGCGGAGGGAAGAGGGCTCTGTCTGGGGCTGAGGAAGAGTTAGAGGTCAATGAGTCAGGATATGGTGTGTAGCTCACAGTCTCAAGAGGGGGCTCAGGCACCCTAGAAGTGGACAGAGCTGGAGACTGAGGCACGGAAGGAGGAGGGTTGGTAGAAGGATGTGGTCAAGGGTACCACTGAGGCCACAGCATAGGGTAGGAGAACCCAGGTGCCGCCCACAGGAGGATGGGGGGGTCAAAGTAGGGAAACTGAGGCTGGTGGCCTTGATCCGTGACCTGATGTGAGAGAGGTTCTGGTGGAGGAGGAGAAGCAGGAGGGGAGAACTCCACCTGCTGCTGTAAATCGAGTTAGCTGTCAGTAAAGGTAGCCAGTTCAGGTAGAGAGCGCGACTGTTCAAAAAAGTGAGCCCTGTGTATCTAGGAGTGGAGAGTTAGGTTCAGGTGGCACTGAGAGGTCACACTGAGTGAGAAACTGTTGCTCCTGCTCCCTGGGCTGCACTGAGCTTGCTCTGTGCTCTAGTGCATTATCTAGGGAAAGTCAAAGTGACATCGGTACCACGGACCACTCGGAGGTGCCCTGCAGCGGGTCCGTAGCTGGTGTCCAGGTGGAAGACAGCTCGGTGCCGATGTTCTTCTCAGGGCCGAGGAGGAGCATGTTGTTGGCACTACGTCTGTTTTTGGTGCTGAGGAGGAGCACATCATTGGTACCGCCGCCATTTTAGGTGCTGAGGAGGAGCATGCTGTCGGCATCGCATCTGTTTTCGGTGCTGAGGAGGAGCGCGCTGTTGGTACGACATCCGTTTTCGGTGCCAAGGAGCGTGGTGTTGGCACTGTGTCCATTTTCGGTGCTGAGGGGACCGGAGCCACGGGAACCCTCCCGGCACTGGAGGTCGGGTCCCTGCCTCTGCGCTCTGTCAGAGCTGCGGCTGAGGCGGTAGAAGAGGCTGAGGCACCTGCCTTTGGCGCTGTCAGCACAGAGGATAGGGATCTCGCGAGAGATCGCTACCCTTGTTAAAGTTTCTCCTCTGAGACTGTTGTGCTTCTTGCCACCGCTCCAGGAAGGGTGAAGCAATGCTCCCAACTGGTTCGGATCTGGCCGGGGAGCGTATGGGAGCGGGTTTAACTTTCCCTGTCTCTGAGAGTGGCTGCAGGGATTTTTCCCTTAGAAGCATTTTAAGCGGCAGGTCCCTGTCACGCCGAGCCCTAGACTTGAGGGTCGCGCAATGGAGGCACTTTGCGGGTACATGAGTTTCTCCGAGCCACTTCACACAATGTGAGTGCCCATCTGACCATTGCATGGAGTCCTGACAGGAAATGCACGTTTGAATCCTGAAGCGGCATTATGAATTAGAAATGGCAAGGAGAGTGTCTCAACAGGAGACAAGACTGAGGTGAATTTTTTTTTAACTAAGTAACTAACTATGTAACTATACTAAAGGAAGGGAAACAACTGGGATGTAACTAGTAACTATTTCTATTTTTTTTGTTACTGTTTCCTATAGAGACCAGGGAAGAAAGACAGCACTGTCCCGAGTCCCGTCTTCAGCCAAGGACGGTTGAGAAGGAACTGAGGAGGGTGCGGGACGCACGCACTCAGGAAGATTTCAATGAGGTGGGAGATACCAACTGAGTGAGTGCATCCCGACCAGGCACTGCTCCCAAAAATCTCCGATCAACGGCACCGAGACGCACCGTCACCTAGAGTGGAGCACCCACAGGGACAGCACTCGAAGAAGAATAAGTTGTGCTGGTGGGGGAGTGGCACTATAGGTAAAAGAAAGCATAGAATCAAATGAAGTATAAATCTTAAATGAACCAAACTGTACCATAGAATCTCTATGGATAGTAATTCCATGCTCAAATAAAAAGAATATAGCAGTAAAGATATACTACCGACCCCCTGAGCAGGATGGTGATAGTGACTGTGAAATGCTCAGGGAGATTAGAGCGGATATAAAAATTAAAAAAACTTAATAATAATGGGGGATTTCAACTATCCCCATATTGACTGGGTACATAACACCTCAGGACAGGATGCAGAGATAAAGTTTCTTGACACCTTAAATGACTGCTTCTTGGAGCAGCTAGTCCTGCAACCCACAAGAGGAGAAGCAATTATTGATTTAGTCCTAAGTGGAGCTCAGGATCAGGTCCAAGAGGTGAATATAGCTGGACCGCTTGGTAATAGTGACCATGTCACAACCCAACTGCCCTCTCCCTCAGATCCCCTGGGGAGGCAGGTCAGCATTTTATATAGCTATCGCAAGGCATTTTGGGAAGGGCTAAAGGTGTGAGTGTGGAGTAGAAGATTCCTTTGCAGGTTGCAGGAGGCCAAAGGGGGAGGGAGGAAGAGAGCAGAGAACGGGTTAACTTGACACTTTAGCTAGCTTAGTCTGATGATAAGACTCTGGTCTCGGTCCAAGGTCATGACAAGGAATCTGCAGTTGCATTCACATCTTACCAAATCCCGGCCATGAGAAAAGGAGAACTAAGCTGAGCAGGATTGCAAAGAGCGCAAAAACAAGTGAGACAGCGAAGACTAATGGGGCAGGGGCAGGACAAGGTTTCGTGTCCCTGAAGCCGGTATGTTTTGAGAAAGCTGAGAAGGCCACAGAAAGCTGATCTGGATTGGTACAAAGAGCACCAGGAACAAAGGTCCCTGAACGAAACACCCCCAAAAGACTTAAAAACCCTCCCGAGAGCCAAAGCAAGTCGGAGATTACAGCGGACCCCAGACGACCTGTGCACAGGACAAGAACTCCTGTCCACCCTTCCCCCTCTTCTTCTCACATTACACCCAGGCTTGGCCATTCTCAGGTAGTGCGGGTGTGAGGATGAAAGTGGGTTACGGCTTAGGCACTAATGCTTTCTTCCTTCCTCTGAGTGACATGGGGAACCCCCCCCCCCAGAGCTCTGCACTGTTATTTTATTATTTTATTAACAAAGCTTTAAAATTTAGTCACTTGGTGTGCTCCTCCATCTCCTCCCCTAAAGATCCTGCAGCCTCAGCCTGATCAACGGACTCCCTGGGCAGATTGGTAAGATAAATCTGTCACAACCATAATATAATTAAATTTAATATCTCTGTGGTGTGGAAAATACCACAGAGGTCCAACATTGTAGAATTTAATTTCAGAAAGGGGGAGATACACAAAAATGAGGAATTTAGTTAAACAGAAATGAAAAGGTACGGTGCCAAAAGTAAAATCTCTGCAAGCTGGAAAAGACACCATAATACAGGCTCAACTTAAATGTGTACCACAATCTAAATAACACAGTAAGAGAACCAAAAAAAGAGCCAAAACAACAAAAAGTAAGAAAAGAAAAGCAGTGAGAGGTAAAAAAGGCATCCTTTAAAAAGTGGAAGTTAAATCCTAGTGAGGAAAATAGAAAGGAGCATAAACTCTGGTACATGAAGTGTAAAAATATAATTAGGAAGACCAAAAAAGAATTTGAAGAACAGCTAGCGAAAGACTCAAAAAGTAATAGTAATTTTTTTTAAGTACATCAGAAGCAGGAAGTCTGCTAAACAACCAGTGGGGCTACTGGACAATTGAGATGCTAAAGGAGCACTCAAGAACAGTAATGCCATAGCGGAGAAACTGTGTGAATTCTTTGTAGTGGTCTTCACGGTTGAGGATGTGAGGGAGATTCCCAAACCTGAGCCATTCTTTTTAGCTGACAAATGTGAAAAACTGTTCCAGACTGAGGTGTCATTAGAGGAAGTTTTGAAACAAACTGATAAACTAAACAACAATAAGTCACCAGGACCAGATGGTATTCTCTGAAGGAACTCAATTGTGAAACTACAGAACTACTAACTGTAGTCTCTAACTATCATTTAAAGCAGCTTCTGTACCAAATGACCGGAGGTTAGCTAATGTGACACCAATTTTTAAAAAGCATTCCAGAGGTGACCCTGGCAATTACAGGCCAGTAAGTACTGGGCAAACTGTAAGTAACAAAATTGTCAGACACATAGATGAACATAATTTGTTGGGGAAGAGTCAACATGGTTTTTGTAAAGGGAAATCCTAATGGTGTCCCTAGCCTCTGTTTGCCAGAAGGGGATGGATCACTTGATGATTACCTGTTCTGTTCATTCCCTTTATTTAGCACTGGTTTCAAATCATTGCTGAAGTTTACAGAGCAAAAGTTATTTTCTTAAGTTCACTTTGGTAGGCTAACTTGTTTGTCTGGAAAGGAGCTGAGGAGGAAATCATTTGAACTACTTTATAATTTTTACTACTGTAAAGTATGAACTTGAATGTGAACTAAATCATTTCCATAACCCTTACTGATATCTCTCAACTCTTACCTGGACAAGGCAAGATGTTGCATTCCTGGTACTCCAGAGATGGGCCCAGACATGAAAGACCCCCATATTTGGGCTCAGGATTGTTGCAGACACGCTTGCGGTTGCGAATACCTCTGCTGCAGTCTCGACTGCACTGAGACCATGGAGTCCATGGTGACCATGCTCCATTAATTGTATGAGCAGAGTATCGTCCAGAACGCAAGAAATCCCCTGACAGTCCTAAAGAATTAAGATTGAAAGCAGAACATGGGATTAAAGGCTATCACCTTGAAACATACATTTTGTCTTCATATTTAATCTTAATCTATTAATAAACATTTTTGGTACTGTTCCAGATTTTGTTTTTCATTTGGCTACATAACCTCGTAATTCTATTTCTCTACCTTACCTGACAGAAATCCCATAAACTCTCCTATAGTGTCTGCTTCTGCCATTAAGTCACAGTAGAAATGAACCAATCACGATAACCCTGCTCAAATATTAGAATCAAATAATAATGTAATGAATTTCCATGCAAAAGTCGTATTGTGAGGAAAAGTATTTTCCCCATTTCAAATTACACTTTTCAGACTCTTCTTCAGTCAGCTGAAGTGCTAAGATACACCTGAGCATGGCAAGTGAACCATTCACACACAATGAGAATAGTGTGCTTCTTGTTTAAATCAGCCAGCAGGAAAATAATATGTTTCAAACCTTTTCTAAACTTTTTTCCTTGTCTGTTATCTTTCAAAATGAATTTAGTGCTAAGAAAAGGCGTCAGATTAAACACTGCTGGAGTCTGAAGTCCATGATTTATTCGCAGAAAAGGTACAGTGTAGGCAATGGGTGTGGAAGTTTGTTAACAGCAACACTACAAAATATGCCTCAATCCCCACCTGGAAGAACCACTTCTAAAGGTCATTTCAATGCCATTTTAGGGCTAGATCCTACCTGGGAAGGAACTCCCCCAAAAGTACTCAGCATAGCACTTAACTTCTGATCCTATGAGCTGTAGGAGAACTGCTCAGCGACTGTGTACATCTGCAATGTATGGCAGTGATATCAGCCTCTGACTACATTAGGGGAATTCTTCTGATGTTTCCCAGCATTACTAACATAACTTCACCTCTATTAATATCAGCAGCAGTGGGAGCCCTACTGTCAATGGATCATTGACTGCTGCCACCATTTTAAGTACTGGATTGATTAGAACTGCTCTGAGCAGGCGAGATGACATGGTGCTTAAAACAGCTGTAGGAGCTAGGAGCTTGTCTACACTAGGGCTCCCAATATTCCTAACGTAAGTGAAGGTGAACCATGTCATCAATACTGGGAAATTTTTTTAAAATGTTCCTAGTGTAGAATGAGCTCTAGATTCGCATTCAGGCTGTAAGCTCACTCTCTTTGGGAGAGTTAGTGTTAAAGTAGTAACAAGTATGTTGAATCAACTAATAAAAATATAAGAGTCACAACTGATATTGAGGAAATGTTGCCCTCTAGTAATCTTAAACTCAAACCATACTAATACAAGTACCCTAAGCAAATGGAATGTAACAAGAACTACATTCACTGTGTCCAGCTGGCTTTACTCCAATGCAGGGCACGAGATCTTTGGCTGCAGTATGAAACCCTGTCCACAGTGGATCATTTGTTAACTGAAACAGTTGTTTTGTACCAGTGGAAGCACAAACAGTTCAGTACATCCACAGTGGTCATGCTGAATTATGTTAAAAACACCTGAAATTTTGATGTGTGTCTACACAAATTGCTCTGATATACCAGTTCTGCTGCAACGAACTCCTGGATGTGATTAGCTAAAATAGTATTAAAAATACCTATATCCTGTCTCCATCACAGCTTCAAACATTAGTAACGCTGTTACACCTGCACTCTACTCAATACAATTACAATAGATGGGGCCTTAGAGACTTTTATTTAGTACACAATAACAGTGGGCAATATTGAAATAAATGATGCAGTGACAAACAAATAGGTTTGTTTTTTCTTTATTTTGTGATGAGAAACTGTTCAACTCAGCTAGCTCAGCTGGCTAGAGTGTAATACTAAATCCTCAAAGCTGTGGAAAAATCCTCCCACTAGGCAATAGCTGAGAACTATTATTTCTCCTCCTGAATCAGCTTCTATTGTGCAAAGATATTATCAGCAAATTTTATGAAACCTGACGCAGATGTGAATTCAGAAACGTAGAAAGCATAGGGAAACAGTGTGTAAATTAATAATGTTGCTTCAACTCCTAGCTCCATCAGTGACTTTCTTTATGAGGTTGCCCAGCTGAGAAATGCCAGATTTATACACATGATGAATGGGGCTTAGAAGAGGGTATCACAACACCTCCCCACACCACACGTACTTCAGCCCCTGAATTCCAAATGGTAGCACTTCAACCTAAGGGTTTACAAAAGCATAAATCATGGCAGAGCTATTCTGATTTAGATTACATTGGTCAGTATTTCTCTAGATAAAATGTTGCAGCACTGTATCATTTTACAATAGCATTAGAATGAACTGGAGATCATTCTGAGGGGGGGGACTTTTCAGCCTTAAGGGAAATGAGTGACTTTATTTCACATTTTTTCATTAACATATCAGATTTCTTGGAGTAATGCCAGAAAAATTCTTTCAGAATTCTTTCAGAATTCTTTCAGAGGGACCTTAGCACCAAAACATAATAATGTACAAAAGAACTGTTTTAGTGGGAAGCTCTTGAAACAGTAAACATTGCCATGTGTCTCATTCTTTCCAAGGTGTTAAAAGAATATGTTACAGTTAGCACTCCGTCTACAGCTTAACAACAACTTATGTGGGGATGGGATTCAGAAAGGTATTTAGGTGCCCAACTCATTGATTCCAATGAGAGTCAGGGACCTAAATCCCTTTGCGAATCCCATCCATAGCATTCACAGTCTTGTTGAGCTTTCCCTTTAGACAAAGGCTACAAATGACAACTGACCATATTACTTTGAATTCTAGACATATAGTATAATATAGAAATATAAAAAAATGAAATTAACTTGAGTGTAAATATTGGCCACTGCGTATATTTCAATTCAGTTTCCTCCAAACAATAGGAATAATCTGTCTCCTTGTAAATGTGAAGATACTATTTCACAATGACATTATTAAGGGAGTGAAATTTTTCCACAATTCCAGCATATTCCTACTTTTTACACTCTGCATCTATCTGAGATGCAGTACATTCTAGGCACCCATGTGTGATGTCATTGACATGAACTGTGACTGTATAGTATCAGAGGGGTTGCCGTGTTAGTCTGGATCTGTAAAAGCAGCAGAGAATCCTGTGGCACCTTATAGACTAACAGACGTTTTGGAGCGTGAGCTTTCGTGGG
>NC_133770.1:133883289-133929325 GCF_003597395.2 Chelonoidis abingdonii
CATTTGGTCAGCTTCTTGAGAAAGGACTATTCTCAGTAAGTGCCCAATTAAGAAACACTTAACTGACAATGGACTTTGGGAGATGCCAATCCACATCTGAGCTTTCCTGGGAACCTTCAAACTAACATGTAAACAATAGTGTCGGCTGGCAAAAAGCTGAATCATTCATGGACGTGTGACGTGGCCAGGTGGCTACAAACTCCCTCTTGCTGCTGTGACTTTGCACAGAAGAAAAAACGGGTTTCCACCCCCAAGACAGAAAACACAAAAGGCCCTGGAAGCCTCTCCATTTTGTCTTCAGCTGGCTCAAGAGATGGCCTCTCCACCCCAAAGAGATGCCTCAAAGAAACTGGAACAAAGGACAGTAACTACGGGGGGTTGAGTGATTGCTGGACCCAGGCCATAAACTACAAGGTTGGTCTGAAAAGGATTGGGCCCAGACTAGGAAGGAGTCTAGTCTGTGAAAGAAGCTTATTAGGACATCTCTGAGGGTGAGATTTATCTGTATTCAGTTTCCTACTGCATTAGGCTTAGACTTGCGTGTTTTGTTTTATTTTGCTTGGTAACTTACTTTGTTCTGTCTGTTATTACCTGAAACCACTTAAATCCTACTTTTTATACTTAATAAAATCACATTTTGCTTATTAACTAACCCAGAGTAAGTAATTAATACCTGGGGGAGCAAACAGCTGTGCATATCTCTCTATCCGTGTTATAGAGAGTGGACAATTTATGAGTTTACCCTACATAAACTATACAGAGTAAAATGGATTTATTTGGGGGTATGGATCCCATTGGGAGCTACGTGTCTGGGTGCTAGAGATAGGAGCACTTGCTAAGCTGTTTTCAGTTAAGTATGCAGCTTTGGGGGTGTGGGTCAGCCCCCAGGTCTGTGTTGTAGCAGATTAGCGTATCTGGCTCAACAAGACAGGGTTCTGGAGGTCCAAACTCACAGAGAAAATGGGCTCATAGGTAGTCTCAAAACAGCAGGTGACAGTCCCAAGGGGGTCTCTGTGACCGAACCCGTCACACCATGGCTCATATTTTTCATAGATTTTAAGTCCAGAAGGGATCATTGTGGTCAGCTAGTCTGACCTCATATATAACACAGACCACACAATGCCCCTGAATGAATTTGTGTTGGACTAAAGCATATCTTTTAGAAAAACATCTCATCTTGATTTTAAAATTTCCAGTAATGGAGAATCCAAATTTGTGTTTGGACTAAAGCATATCTTTTAGAAAAACATCTCATCTTGATTTTAAAATTTCCAGTAATGGAGAATCCACCACTATGCTTGGTAAACTGTTCCAATGGTTAATGACCTTCACTATTTAAATTTATACCTTATTTCTGGTTTGAATTTATCTAGATTCAGCTTACAGCCACTGTATCCTGTTATACCTCTGTCCGCTAGCCTGAAGAGTCTATTATCAAGTATTTGTTACCCATGTAGGTAATTATAGACTCCTTAACCTTCTCTTTGTTAAGATAAATAGACTGAGTTTTTTACTAAAAGGGATGTTTTCTAATCCTTTAATCATGCTCACGGCTCTTTTCTGAACCTTCTCCTATTTATCAACACTTTTCTAGAATTGTGGACATCAGAACCAGACACAGCATTCCAGCAGCAGTTGAACAACTGCCATATACAGAGGTAACATAACCTTTCTACTCCTACTCAAGATTCCCATTTATGCATCCAAAAATCATATTAGCTTTTTACACCACATCATTGCACTGGGAACTCATGATCAACTGATTATCCATCACAATCCCCAAATCTTTTTCAGAGTCACTGCTCCTCAGGATAGAATCATTGTTCCTTGATGTATACATTTACATTTAACCATATTAAAATATATATCATTTGCTTGTGCCCAGTTTACCAAATGATCCAGATCACTCTGAATCAGTGACCTGTCCTCTGAATTATTTACCACTCCCCCAGTCTTCGTGTGATCTACAAACTTTATCAGTGATGATGTTATGCTCTCTTCCACATCATTACTAAAAATGTTAAAACAGCAGAGGGCCAAGAACTGATCCCTGCAGGACTAACTAGAAACACACCCATTCGATGATCCCTCTCCACTGACAATTACATTTTGAGACCTATCAGTGAGACTGCTTTTAATCCATTTAAATGTGTGCCATGTTAATTTTATATCAGTTTAGTTTTTAACTAAAAATGTCATGCAGTACCAAGACAAACGCATTATAGAACTCTAAATCTGTGGCATCAGCACTATTACCTTTATAAATCAAACTTTTAATCTCATAAAAAAGATATCAAGTTAGTTTGACTGGATCTATTTTCCAAAAGCCATGTTGATTGGCTTTAATTCTTCACCAATGGCATCTGTATCAGCTACTCCATTATCTTGCCCAGGATCAATGTCAGGCAGAGAGGCCTATAATTACCCAGGTCATTCCACTGACCTTTTTAAAAAGTGGCACATCATTAACTTTCTTCCAGTCTTCTGGAACTTCCCCAGTGTCCCAAGATTTATTGAAAACAAACATTAATGGTTTAGCCAACTCCTGGATGCAAGTTATCTGGACCTGCTGATTAAAAAGGTCGAACTGTAGCTACTATTTAATATCATCACGAGTAACTATGGGAATGGAAAGAGTGTCTCATCATAATATGATATGACTACATCAAGTTTCTCCCCAAATATAGACAGAAATATTTATTAAACGCTTCTGCCTTTTCTGCATTATTACTGATACTTCTACCATTTCCATCTAGTAATGGACCAATACTGTTGTTAGGATTCTTTTTGTTCTTAACATACTTTAAAAAAATTATTTTGTCCTTAACTCTGCTGACTGTACATTTCTTCTTGTATACTTACACTTCCCTTATCAATTTTTTACAATTCCTAAGGTATTATGTGGGCAGTGGCAGAGCTGGGAATAGAAGGGTTCCAGTCCTACTGCACAGGTTACTTTAAAGACCTTTCCTGGTATATGAGATACTTGCTAACTTCCTCATGATGAAGAATGGACAAGTGGACACCCAGCCATCTCAGAAAGGAAGAGTGAGCTGGCTGACAAACTCCTGAAGATAAAACAGGATAGGATGGTGACCATAGCTTCTCTGAAAAGACAACCGTATGTAAAGAGGGACATGGGCATTCTGAGATGGTGGTGATGCTATTAACTTTGGGGAACTATTAGCTTTCAGTGCATTCTTTGAAATTATACAAGAAATGTAAATTGCTACCTTCTGAACATTACAAGCAATGTAATCTAGAGCAAATGATTGGATGAGCAATATAACTCCTAGCAGAAGCTAAAAAATAATACTAATTTTAACTCATACAGCATCTTCCATTTTAGGATCTGCTTGCGCATTACATGCAATAATTTAGCCTTACAACACCTCTGTGAAATAAGCAAGTATTATCTCCATTTCACTGTCAGAAAAATTGAGGCAAAGAGAGCGACTCACCCAGGTCACCCAAGATGTCTACAACAAAATCAGCAACAGAATCTAGGACCCCTGTCACCCTATCCTGTACCTTTCAAGACCTTCCTTCTTCCTGTATGTATTGGTTACTGTTTCCATGACACGACTATGCAAATACGTAAGAACAAACCCAATAACATAGATCAATGCATAATTCTTAGCAGTATAAATCTACAGTAGCTAAAAAAGTACAGTCCCAGCCCACTCACCCGAGTATTAGGAACTGAAACTGTTATTTCTTTGATCTCTTTTGTCCCTGGAAGGGAATGATTTGATGATGATGATGATGATGAAAGGAGGATACTAGTTCTTCTGGTAGGATATATGACAGAAGTAACTGCTTCTACTAATACTTTTAGAAAATTTTATGTTTTTGGATAAACAAACTTGAAAGGTCTTTGCAAATGAGTGCAATGAGAATTCACTGCAAACGGGTGCAATAAATAAATTGAATCAAAAACTTTTATTCATTGCAATGAGAAACGATGAGCTGGAGCTGAAACTCCAGTATTCTGCAGCATTTCTAAATTACAGTATGCGATGATTTTAAACCACAGTAGGAAACAACAACAAAAAAGGTAAAGCCCATGAAAGCTTATGCTGAAATAAATTTGTTAGTCTCTAAGGTGCCACAAGTACTCCTGTTCTTTTTGCGGATACAGACTAACACGGCTGCTA
This sequence comes from Chelonoidis abingdonii, assembly GCF_003597395.2. Classification (NCBI taxonomy): domain Eukaryota; kingdom Metazoa; phylum Chordata; order Testudines; family Testudinidae; genus Chelonoidis; species Chelonoidis abingdonii. The sequence goes on from NC_133770.1 coordinate 133,887,447, forward strand.
CTCTGAAACCTTACAAATTGTTGTAATGAGCTCTGAGGACCCCAAACCTTCCATCAACAGAAGTTGATTAAAAAAAAAAAGATATTACCTCACCTACACTGTCTGTCTCATATCCTGTGACCAACAGTTATAACAACACTGCAATAAATTATTCAATGCAGATAATACTTTTTTACCTACTGTAGTTATTAATGCTTATTTGTCTTACAAGGGTATTGTAATAAATCGAATTGTTATACCATTTTGAAGATGTAAAAGGCTATGTAAGTGGGATGTATTCTTATAAGTACTAATAAATAAATAATGAAATTAAGAATCTCATAACTAATCATTTAAAATTAGGGTTGACTTCACCTGAATATCAGTGAACAATAAATATATTTTTGTATATTGTTTATTCATAACTAAGCACTACTGGTAAGCAGAAAAATAATTTAGTATGAATTAATTCTGTATGTAAAATGCATTTATAGCTAAAATAACATTGGAGGAAGTCATTTTTCCTTTGTAGTAGGAAACAGAACTTTAAATCCTGGTGATAGCTCAATACTATAAAACATTAATAACAGAAGTTATCCACTTCATAAATTATCTATTTAGTTAATTGTCATAAGCATGCAGCCAGCTATTGCTCTTTAATTATTCAGTAAAAAGCTCTATTCATCATCAGTGTTATAGTCTAACTAAATATTTATAAAATAAAAGCAGAATTTGTCAGAATTTCTCCCAAAAAAGGACAGCAGAAGGAAAGAGATGACAGAGCAATCTCAAAAATTATTCTACAATTTCATGGCTATCTCTCTGATGAGTTAATTATTAGGAAGAACATCTGACAAACACTACCAAGTCCTACAGCCAGAGGTAAAAAATAGTGGGTTATCCTGAGATATTAAGCCCAGTCCTGAAGAAATAGAAACTAATTTACCTGTTGTGATCAAGTGCCTTCTTTTTGTTAACATTTCTGAAATGAGCTGGACAAATTTATGAGTGAGAGATTGTATGATGGTGTTGTTTGTGATGGTAGGTGGAAGGGCCAACAGACGTGGAGCCCACTTCTGGTTTATGTCCTATGTCCTAAAACCTCATGCTTCAGGGCTTTGGCCAACTACTTGCAGGTGCCAGGAAGGGATCACTTGCAAAATGTATTCTGAACTTTTTTTTTTAAAATCTCCTTCCTCTGAAGCATGAGTATGGTCACAGCTGGTGATGGGACATTGGAAGGGGTGGGCTGGAACTCTGAGGTGACACTGAACATTCTCGCTCACAAGTGTTTGGCTGTCTGATTTTGGCCAGGTGATCAGGGTCTATCTTATTGTCCTTTCTGGGATTAGCAAGGAATTTTCACCCATGTAAGATTTGCAGTGACATTGGGAGAAGCGGGGGAGAAGGGGAGGAGGATGCATTGAACTTCTGGGTATATCTCACTTAATCATATCACTGCCTTTGTGGGGCTCTGTGCACAAGGGCAACTTGGTTTCTCCTATTCTCTGCCTGTGGCACATAATAGTCTAGTCTCCAGTGGGCTGTAATATTTTGGTCTAATTTCAGTTATTGGGTTTACTGTATAGATACTAGGGTAGTGCAGAGATGGTGACCTCTGACATACAAGAGGTCAGACTAGATGATCCAGTGGTCCCTTCTGGCTGTAAACTCTAACATTATGAAGAACACCAGCAAGATAAAAAGCTTCACTCTGTCATGAAAATGGAACTACAGCCATCTCTCTAGCACGTTCATAGATTCCAAGACCAGAAGTGACCAGTGTGATCATCTTGTGTGACCTCCTATAAAACACAAGCCATAAGATTACTCTGAATTAATTCCTATTTGAACTAAAGCATATCTGTAAAAAAATCCTATGTAATCTTGATTGAAAAATTACCAATGATGGAGAATTCACCACAACAATTCCTGATTAATCTCACTGTTAAAAACACACACTTTAATTTCACTCTGAATTTGTTTAGCTTCAACTTTCAGACACTTGATTGTGTGATACCATTGTCTGCTAGGTGCTATTATTCACTTGCACTATCTCTGCTTACCATCTGTTGAGCATCCGCTGGTACCATCACTGGAACAGTAACGCATTTCAATCCTTTGTCTTCCAACCTCTAGCAAATTTGGGTCAGGCAAGCGTGCCTTACAAGTGTATCGGAATCGTTGTTCATAGTGACCACCATTGTCTGAGATATTGACCGGAGTCCAGGGAGTCCAGGGGGTGGTCTTTTTGAGCTCTGGACAGGGATTGGTGTTACAAGGTTGATACTCCTAGAAGAAAATTATCAATTGTTTATATTTACAGTATGGTACAGTGTAAACAACCTGACAAGAGAATTTTGATCCCATCTCCTTCTCCTCCAATCTTCATCCCTGCCAATGGATTTTAAATTCTAATACCCCAAAGGTTTTTTCTACTTGGAGGAATATACATAGAATGGGCTAGATTCACAAAGGAATTTAGGAGTGGTGACCCTGAGTCTTGCCACGCCTAACATTTAGCTACCTAGAAAAATTACTGGGATTCACAAAGCCTGAATTTGGAACCTTGACTCTCTATACAATGAGTGGGGAGAAATAGGCTCTTTCAATGGAATTTACAAAAGCCAGCATAATAGACAGATCTTAACCTAAGCTAGCTAATGAGAAGTGTGAAGCCAAAGAGTGTATCGAAAGACTCATCCCTCTCTTGGAGACAGGCAGATAAGTGTGAGCTTCAGGAAGACATCACCCTCTGCTTGGAAGTTTCTCTCTTTGTGTGGGGAGGGGTGGATAGGGAGAGGAGGAACTCCAGATAACTTTCAGCCCAGTGGTTAAGGCACTCACGTGGCATGTAGGAGACCCCCATAGTTCAAGTCCCTCCTCCACATGATGGAGTAAAGGGATTTGAACTGGGATCTACTACATTTCAGGTGAGTCCTCTAATTACTTGGTTAGACTATTTTGACACAGGGCTCCATCAGGCCTGGCCTACATCAAAAACTTAGGTCAACCTAGCTATTTCACTATAGGTGCTGACTCCATGGGTACTCTGGGGCTGGAGTACCCATGGGAAAAAATTGTGGGTGCAGCGGCCTCACCGATCAGCTCCTCCCCCCTTCCTCCCTTTGCCTCCCGCCTGCCACGGATCAGTTGTTCATCAGCCTGCAGGAGGCCCTGGGGGGAGGGGTCTGGAGCAAAGGTGGGACATGCTTGGGGGAGGGGACGGAATGGGGAGGGAAGATGCGGGAAGGGTGGGATGAGGCTTTGGGGGAAGGAGAGGAGTGGGGGCGGACCCTGGGGCGGAGCGGGGGTCAACCACCCACAGAGAAATTAGAAAAACGTGGCATTTTCACACTCCTGAGAGATGTAGTTAAGCCGACTTACACCTCAGTGTAGACATCCCTAGGTCGATGGAAGAATTCTTCCATCAACATAAATTATCACCTCTCAAGGGGATGTATTTACTACAGCAACAGAAAAACTTCTGCTGCTGTAGCAAGTGTCTAAACTACAGCGACATAGCTGCAACATGGCAACTGTGCTGCGACAGCACTTGTAATATAGACATACCCTAGGTCTCTCCTGTTAAAGCTGTTTCACTGTGGATAATACATCAAATAAATGGAGCAGGAGAACTGGATCCTGCGCTGCTCAGCTGAGTGCTCTAACCAACAGGCTACATAGTCATATTCTCTTTTACTGATTCTTTCATTACACTGGTCTAGAATTTTTGAGAAGTCATCTGCTTCAGAGATAAAATGTGGTATTTACTATGTATTTTGACGTGCTGAATTCAAAAATGACAATTAAAACAAGTGATTGGCTACTGTTTCTAAGATATTTAAGTTTTTACATTTTGTGTCTATGTATATTGTGTAGATAGTAGAGTTTTAATCATAAATTGTAAACCTAGGTCTTTTCATGTGTTTATGGTTGCTTTACACGATAATATTTCACCTGTCCTGTTTATGTAACACTTTAAAAATCAGCAAAAGGGTTATATAAATAAAATTTATTATGAAACAAAAGGCAAAAAACTATTATGTACATAGTTTAGTCCTATTCAGTGTCTACTCGGCGCTTCTTGGCTTGTCTCTTGTATTCATTAAATGGAGCATCTCTTGTCACTGTCCAGCAATAGTCTGCAAGCATTGATGGGCTCCATTTGCCCTGATAGCGTTTCTCCATTGTTGCAATGTCCTGGTGAAATCGCTCGCCGTGCTCGTCGCTCACTGCTCCGCAGTTCGGTGGAAAAAAATCTAGATGAGAGTGCAAAAAATGTATCTTTAGTGACATGTTGCAACCAAGGCTTTTGTATGCCTTGAGGAGGTTTTCCACCAACAACCTGTAGTTGTCTGCCTTGTTGTTTCCGAGAAACTTTATTGCCACTAACTGGAAGGCTTTCCATGCCGTCTTTTCCTTGCCACGCAGTGCATGGTCAAATGCATCATCTCGAAGAAGTTCACGAATCTGAGGACCAACAAAGACACCTTCCTTTATCTTAGCTTCACTTAACCTTGGAAATTTTCCACGGAGGTACTTGAAAGCTGCTTGTGTTTTGTCAATGGCCTTGACAAAGTTCTTCATCAGACCCAGCTTGATGTGTAAGGGTGGTAACAAAATCTTCCTTGATTCAACAAGTGGTGGATGCTGAACACTTTTCCTCCCAGGCTCCAATGACTGTCGGAGTGGCCAATCTTTCTTGATGTAGTGGGAATCTCTTGCACGACTATCCCATTCGCAGAGAAAACAGCAGTACTTTGTGTATCCAGTCTGCAGACCAAGCAAGAGAGCAACAACCTTCAAATTGCCAGAAAGCTGCCACTGATGTTGGTCATAGTTTATGCACCTCAAAAGTTGTTTCATGTTGTCATAGGTTTCCTTCATATGGACTGCATGACCAACTGGAATTGATGGCAAAACATTGCCATTATGCAGCAAAACAGCTTTAAGACTCGTCTTCGATGAATCAATGAACAGTCTCCACTCATCTGGATCGTGAACGATGTTGAGGGCTGCCATCACACCATCGATGTTGTTGCAGGCTACAAGATCACCTTCCATGAAGAAGAATGGGACAAGATCCTTTTGACGGTCACGGAACATGGAAACCCTAACATCACCTGCCAGGAGATTTGACTGCTGTAGTCTGGAGCCCAACAGCTAGACAAGAGCCAATCAACAATTTTAAGCATCATTTTCGTTCTCAGTGACCCAGAATTAGTAAAGTTTGACTACATTTATTTCAGAAACATCTTGGCTGTAGAGCAGTGTTATTTATTCACAGTGGAACAGCTTTAACAGGAGATAGACTGAAGCAGCCCCACACTAGAATATCTCATAGCTCAAGTGGTTAGGACACTCACCTTAAGGCAGCAGACACAATTCAAATCCTTTCTCCCCCTTAGATGGAGAGAGAACTTGAACTGGGGGTCTCCAACTTCCCAGGTGGGTACCCTAACCACTGGGCTAAAGTTTATGAGAGAGGTCCTCCTCCTGTTTTGTGTAAGCTCACCTGTAGGGTGCCAGTCAGGTGACACTTCAGGATAGTTAGGCAGAAGAACGTCTTTCTTGCCCCATTTTGTGCATTGCTCTGGAGCTTAGGCATCCATAAGCCTGATATGGGGCTAGAACTGCCCCACTCATCTCAATAGATTGTCATACTCCATGCAGAAGCAGAAACACAGGCACCTACGGAACTTTTACCAGAAAAATGTAGTTGTTGAGTGAGTTTAGGCCCCTATAGGGGCAGCTGAGCAGGGGCTTTGTGAATGTCTGTGGGGCCGGATTCTGTGAATGTCTGTGGGGCCGGGTGTTAGGGGCCTAAAGTGGCACTTAATGTGTCTAAATCCTTTTGTGAATCTTGCCACACGTTATTAGCTGCACTAACATCAATTAAATTAACTAGGATAAAACTAGATCTACAGTATCTTTGGTAATAAAGCTCAACTTTAGGGCATTAGCTAGGTCTATAATAAAGCAGTAGCTAAGACATTTATACATTTTCAGATTATAAAGCACTTGAAAAAAATGTAAATAAAACAAACCAACTATTAATTCCCTTAATTACATTTGCCAGCATGCAGAAAAACAACTTACTACTCCATATGGATTAATCTATGTATATGGGACAAGGATCTCACACATACATCTCTATAGTCTTCAGTAGTGTTACATGGGTGTAACTGAGAGCAGACTTTATCTCAGACAGTCATATCCATATCTGGCTATTTAAAAAATGATAATTTGATGACATTTTCTCAGCTCTGAGATACAGTATTTAACTTATTTACTTATTTACACTGAGAGTGTGTAAATATCATTTATCAAAATGTCATAGGAGGAAGTACAATAAATGTAGATGTCCCCTGCTGCATAACTGGCCTGTGTCTTTTCAGTCAACATTTTCAGTTCTCTTTCCTTCAAAAATATTGTAGTTCATGTTTAGTAACCAGATGCTGTAGCAGAATGAGTCTATCTCCCAGTTTTAGCATTAGTGAAATAGAAAGAGAACTTAAATACAATAGAGTGAATTCTACTCTCTGTTACACATATCCAACCTCACTAAAGTAAAAACCTGGATGAGTTTCTAGAAAGCTGTATGGACATACAGAATGGGCCTTTTTCTTCACTGTCTTATATATGTGTAGTCATTACACCAGTGCTAAATCAGAATAGTAAGTAGAATTTTACACCCACTTTGCACAGCTGTCAATGACTACACATATTACAAGGCAGTGGAGAATCAGGTCCCACATGCCAGCCATCACTGCTCTATGGCAAGGTGGAATTTAATTCTGTGGCAAGGTCTCTGGATTTTGTGGCAGTTTCCGATAAACTAAAAAATATATATTTTTGCTGAATTAAATACGAAAATGAATATCACAAGCAGTTTAGTAACCTCTTTGTTCTTTACTTTGATAAGAAAAAAGTTTACTTTACACTGTCCTCACACTTTCAGTCCTCAATATACTGCAGATTTTTGTATTGATATTGCCCAACTGCATCATAGAAGATATCAGGGTGAAATGGCAGGTTTTGACAGCCAGGTATGGGATAGGTATGAGAAGAGGTAACATTGTAAACCTCAACATTATTCACAACCAGATATGAGTGGGATAGTTCACACCTTTTAGAACTATTGTTTCAGGCTGTCGGCATATTCAGAAAAACATGATTGCAAAAGTGTACCCTCAGGTGTAATCTACACTTAGGGCTTGTCTATACTTGAAACGCTACAGAGACACAGCTGCACCATTGTAGCACATCAATACCTTAGATATTACCTATGTCAACAAGATGGGTTCTCCTCTGTTGGCACAGACAATCCACCTCCCTGAGAGCGGTAGCTAGGTCTTTGGAAGAATTCTTCTGTTGACCTAGAGCTATCTACACCAGGGGTTAGATCAATGTAACCAAGTTGCTCAGGGGTATGGATTTTTCACACCTTAAATGATGTTGCAGAGTTGTCCTAACTTTTTAGTATAGACCAGGCTTTGCAAGTTATATCAGCATAGCTACATGGATCAGGTGAGTGAAAAAAATGTAACCCTGACCAACATGGCTACATCAGCAAAAACCCCAGAGTAGACTTAGCTATGTTGACACAAGAATGCTTCTATTGATGTAGCATGTTGCTCGGAAAGGTTGTGTTCCTACACCAACACAAAAATGCCTTCTGTTGATATAGTCTCCGTCTACCCTAGAGGCACTATTAGCACTAGCTATGCCAGCATAAGCTATGTAGTGCAGACACATTTTCAAGGCTTTCTTTGCAATCCAGAAGGCTAAAAACATACGAACTCTTCACCACTGTGTTACTCCAGCTTTACTTCACTGAAAGCTGTGGAGTTAAACCAATGTTAAAACTGAAATAATGCAGTGGTGTGACAGGACCACCGTTTTTTGTTTAAATGAAAGGTTAGGTCTCATCTACATTTAAAATTTAGTTTGACATAGGTATGGTGCTCAGGGGTATGAAAAATCTACACCACTGAGCACTGTAGCTATGCTGGTCTAACCCCTGGTGTAGACGCAGCTCCAAAATCCTTCCATCCACCTAGCTACCATTGCTGGGTAGGTGGTGTTCCTACAGCGACAGAAAGATCCCTTCTATTGCTATAGACTGCGTCTACGCTATGAGGTTATGCCAGCACAGCTAAGCCATAGATTTTGGAGCACAGTTCTGCAGCAAATTGCATAGCAAACTCTTGGGTTGCAGAATCACAAGGGCCCTGACCATGTGTTTGTGAAGAAGGTCAAAAAACCATAGAATATGAGTTTTTCACTCTTTACATTGACTGCCACCTAAAATAAAACAACATGAATTAAAAACAGTGATAGTTGCTGCATCTGTAAAAAAATTAAATATTACATGTGATATTAGCAATAGATTTTGGTCCTGTCTATACATAAAAACATAACAAAAATATTATTTAATGGAACACGATATGCATCTATTGTTGTAATACCAAGATCATCCACACTTTTATGTTGTGTGATTTCAGTAATATATCAAAGGTAAGTATCCATCAGCAAAAATGGATAGCAACAATATTATGTGCAAAAGATATTCTACTTTAATTGCAGATGGCAACATCTGTTGCATCCAACATGGAAATATTGGCTTTCTAAGTCTGAGGGAATATTGTCTCTGTCAGAAGAAGATGGTGCACAGAATAAATGATAGAATATATAGCAGATTGAGCACATCCCATTTTTCTGATTCAACTATAGATTCAAGACTAAAGATGATTAAAAGGACACTGTAGCATATTTAAAAAAAACATACTTAACTCTATTTGTTAGCTGCTACAGTTACAAGTAATAGAACCAGTTTTATATAGAATATTCTGTTTCCTATTTATCTTTTTTCTGTTTTCAGTTTATTTTTTTTATGCAAACAGTATCTCCTTGTTATGTGCACTTCTTTTGTTCTCTTTTCTGTTCTTTTTCTTTGTGATCTACTGAGGTAATCCCTCAACATACACAAGACAGCTAAATCAGCATTAATAACCCATTAAAATTCACTCATCACATTGGCTGTCTTTTAGGATTTACTTTTAATGTACTGCACTGGTGGGGAGATTATTACTAGAATATTCTCTCAGAACTTTAGAACTGTATATTGATTCCAACTACTTCTGTTTCAAGTTACTCTTGCTGTTTGTTTCATCGTGCACCAATTATGTCATTTTCCAAAATTCAATAGCTGTAGTTTTGAGGTGGTAGCTGAAACCTTCTCATATAAAGAACCAGAGTCTCACCTGGTATAAATGGGAAAAGTTCCATTGGGTTCTGGTCCCAAATATTTGTTTCATGTGGAACAAAGTAAAGAATCCAGCAGAAAAAAATCATTAAGCAGATGCAAACTGAATGAACCAGCAAGTTGCCTAAGGGTATGTCTACACTGCAATTAAAAACCCATGGCTGGCCTGTGCCAGCTGGCTCCAGTTCATGAGGTTTATTTGGGTCCCTCCTACCTTACAGGACCCTAGAGCCTTGGCTTCTGTCCAAGTATCTACACAGCAATTAAACAGCCCCTTAGCAGAGCCCTGCGAGCAAGAGCCAGCTGCGACAGGCTGGCCACAGGTTTTAATCGCAGTGTAAACACATCCTGAGAAGAGATAGGGCTGGAAAATTCAGCAGCCACAAAGCCTGTCAGATATCTCCTGTGCTTTATCCCAGCATAAACCTCATGTGTTCCCTGCACTTGTCAAGATAAATCCACTATAAACTGAAGCTCTTCTTCTCTTGGGTATTATGATGCCATTATAGTCATTATTTTACCTTTGTTTACCCATCAAATAGAAAGTTCTTGAGTAGACTGAAATAGCCTTTTTCTTCAAGAACCAAAAGTCTTGGATGGTTTAGAAACACATTCAACTGAACTTAAAATGAATGTGTCATTTATAGTTTTAAAAAATCTAAATTGCTCTATATGAACACAATTTTAGATAGGCAGAAAATCTCAACTTCTTTTAAAAGAAAAATTGATTACAGTACTATATATTCCTACAGCTAAAAGCAAATCACAAGTACTGTATAACAGGACACCAGCAAACTATCATTTTATAAATCTAACTTAGACTATTGCTATTTTCTTCAAATTTTGCGCACTATGATACAGCTTCAAACACTTGATCTGAATGAACACTTGGGACCCACTATGCACAGACCCTGAGAGGAAGACTTTTTTGGACTGCAAATTTCACAGCTATCCTGTGTTTGTGGTGTGCGTGCTGCTTGACTGAAATATACTGTCTGGTCTGTCTGTTTGGGAGATCGTGTGCTGAGCCTAGCAGCCTGCTAGGCAAGGCCGAGAGCTTCTTAACAAGGCTTTGATCTCTAAGCCCTTTAGCACCTATCAACTCTTACCCAGGGGGTGGAGCTACTCAAGACCAGGGCTTTAACTAGCGACCAGGAGCAGCTAACAAGGGAGTTTTGTGAGGGTGTTTAGAGGGGGAATGGGGGCTAGATACACTTAACATTCTTTAAACTTAAGACCAAAAACACCTCCTGATAAAAACCAAAACAACAACAACAACGAAGAAACAAACTGCAAGAGTAAAAAGAGAATGCAGGCAGAAGTCCAGCAATAGAGTGGAGGCTATACAGTTTATTGCACTCAATGCAGCATGTATGATTAGCTGCACCTATGGGCAGGTGGCATATGTGTGCATTCGATGCAAGGAGCTCCTGGCCCTCAGAGGCTTTGTAGACCAGAATGGCTAAGCTGGAGGGCTAACAGAGACAGAGAGGTACATAGATGAAGCTTTCTGGGACACAGCAAAACGCCGGTCTGACAGCCTCTGTGATGCTGAAGAGGAAAAAAGTATCAGGGAAGGAGAACTTCCAACTGGAGCTGAGGAAAACAATCCCATAGTTGGGACTGTCCTTCCAGATGATGTTGTGGTATCCTCTTGCACTGCAGATACCTCTCTGGGGGAGGGAACTCCAGTTATTAGGAAGAGACAGGTATTAGTAACGGGCGAGTCAATCATTAGAAACATAGATAGCTCGGTTTGAGATGACTGAGAGAACCGCATGGTGACTTGCCTGCCTGGTGTGAAGGCTGTGGATCACTCAAGACATTTAGATAGAATTTTGTGTAGTGCTGGGGAGAAGCCAGTGGTCATGGTACATGTAGGTACCAATGACATAGGGAAGGATAGGAGATGTAGGCTGCAAGACACAATATTGAATCTAGGACTTTCATGGTAGCTGTGATGGGTTCCCCCCAAGGTGCCACTTGGAACTGGGGTACCACTGAGCCTCCCTGACACACCAGCCTGAGCTCCCTTTATACTATACTGCTCTGACCAGCCTGTCAGGCCCTCTCCCAGGCTTTGGTTTGCACCTTCACCAGCACATATACAGGTAGGGACACACCCAGCTGCAGAAACATACAGACGCTGTGATCAGCTCTGCATGGGAAAGCTTCAGCTGAGGAACTTCCCAGCCACTTAGGCACACACCCCACTCTGGAGCGTAAACCTGAAATTATACCACCTTGCACTGAACAGGGAACTGTACAGTGTAAGCTCATGAAATGTGCCCCTCCCTCAATGTGGAGAGGAATATACACAGCTTTCTGCCTCCAAGTTATAGCTTTCACACACTGGTTTGTGATTAAGCAACACCAAATGTATTAACTACAAAAGATAGATTTTAACTGAGTATAAGGGACACCAAACAGATCAAAGCAGATTACCTAGCAAATAAACAAAAAATCAATCTAAGCTTAATATACTAAAGAGGTTGGATATGAGCAGCAACTTTTCACCCTAAATGATGATTTAAGCCAGCTGCAGAGATTCTTAAGTGGCCAACTGCCCTTGCTTGCAGTTTAAAAACCCCAGGTATTCCCCTTGCAGGCTAGAAATCCCTCTCTTCCATGGCTAACTTTTGGGCCTCCATCTCTTTGTCTTGCAGTTCCAGGGTCATTTGGTATGCAGCTTCTTGCCTGGCATTTTCTGCTGTCAATTTTTTTTTATAATTGTTTTAATTCCATCTGTCGCTTGTGTTCCTTCTCCCGCTCTTCTGCTTGCAATCTGCCAAACTCCAGTTTCTTGCTAGTTTCATTTTCACTCATTTTCCTGCTTTTCTATCCCTACTTCCCTTGCCCAAAATAAGTAAACAGAAAATAACAAACTGGTAACCACTTTGACTGATCTCTAGCCACCACACTTAAAACTCACTTAAAATTACTACCAGTGTCTCAGAGCAACAAGCTGTGCATATAATCCTGCTTCTATGCCACTGTGACAGGTTCACCCTGGGATGCCACCTGGAACTGGGGTATTACTGAGCCCTCTGACCCAGCAGCCTGGACTCCCTCTCATACTCTACTGCTGTGGCAAGCTGCAAAGCCTCCCAGCCTGCATTGTCACCAGCATTCATATAGGTATGGACACACTCAGCTGCAGTAATATGCAGGCTCTCTGAGCACCAGCTTCCCAGCCTGAGACCCCAGAGCAGTACCATCCTGCCATGGTCAAATCTGGCCAGTATATGGGTTTAATACCCGGTCCGCCTCTCCCTCAATGTGAAGAGAACAATGCACACTTATGGTAACCAAGCAAAGGTTTTCCCCAACCACTCCAGTCAAAGGTCACTGGTTTAGATTAAACATAAAATAAGTTTATTAATTACAAAAGACTAGATTTTAAATGGTTATACGTGATAAACAGATCAAAATAGATTACCTAGTAAATAAACAAAACCGGAAACTGAGATTAACACACTAGATGGGTAGGATATGAATTAGGAAATTCTCACCCTGAGTGATAAACAAGCTGACAGATTCTTAAAGCACAAGCTGCCTTGGTTCTGCAGCTGGGGTTTTCCAGGTTTTCATACACAGGCTAGAAATCCCTCTAGCCTGGGACCATCACTTCCCACAGTTCAGTCCGTGTTCCTCAAGTGTGGTGTTGTAGGGAGAGTGAGGCCCCTTTTTTCCCCCCTTTTATATCTTCTTCCCGCTTGCTAGAAAGCTCTTTTGCTGTGACCTGAGTCAAATAGTTCCCATTGTGTAGTGCTATTTCTGAGAGGTTTCTATTGAACACACTTCCTGGGGTAATCCTTGTGCTTGCGTGCATTTCTCAATAGGACATTAACATTGTTTGTCATTTTTACTGTTGTACCTGAAAGGCTGCTTGCTGGTATTTTCAACCTCACAATATGTTTCAGTAACACATAACAGCCAAACTTCCTAACTTCATATACAACGATATCACATACAATTCAATGAGATATTAATGTCTAGCAGACCAAGACTCTTAGGCCTGGTCTACACTACGCTGTTAAACCGATTTTAACACCGTTAAATCGATTTAACGCTGGACCCGTCCACACTACACTGCTCTTTATATCGATTTAAAGGGCTCTTTAAATCGATTTCTGTACTCCTACAAAACGAGAGGAGTAATGCTAAAATCGATATTACTATATCGGAATAGTGTTAGTGTGGACGGAAATCGACATTATTGGCCTCGTTATTTTACAGTAGCTACCCACAGTGCACCACTCCAGAAATCGATGCTAGCCTTGGACCATGGATGCACACCACTGAATTAATGTGCCTAGTGTGGACGCGCACAATCGACTTTATAATATCTGTTTTATAAAATCGGTTTAAGCTAATTCGAATTTATCCTGTAGTGTAGACGTAGCCTTAGAATGATACCTCACAAGGCATACTTTGTACAAAACATGACACTGGTGAATACTGGGGTGCAGTAGCATTCTCAGAAATGCTTCCAGTTCCATGTGCAGGGCCAGTTAGACAGGCAGACCTGCAGGGTCACAATGTGTGGATGAGACGGTGGTGTAGGAAGGAAGGGTTTAGATTTATTAGGAATCGGGGAAAGTTTTGGGAAAGAGGGAGCCTATACAGGAAGGATGTGCTCCACCTAAACCAAAATGGAACCAGATTGCTGGCACTTAAAATTAAAAAGGTTGTAGAGTAGTTTTTAAATGAAGAGCTGTGGGAAAACCAACAGATGTGAAGGAGTATGTGGTTCGGACAGAGACATCGCTTAGGAGAGGATATATTAATGGAGATTCTCTATGTCCAAGTAAGGAGGAGAGGATAGAAGATGATAAAATACAGGTAGGAACTAATGAGAAACAATCAAATGAAAAAGAGTCCCATTCAATTACATCATGTAAGGGCAGTTAAAATTGACAAGTTCTTAAAGTGCTTATATACAAAAGTTAGAAATCTAAATAATAAGATGGGTGAACTAGAGTGCCTCATATTAAGTAAGGATATACTTAATACTGTGATATAAATGCACAGAAACTTGGTGGAATGAGGATAATCAGTGGGACACAGTAATACCACGGTAAAAAACTATCAGAAGGGCAGAACAGGTCGTGCTGGTGATGGAGTGGCACTATATGAGAAAAAAAAACCATGTAAAATCAAATGAAGTAAAAATCTGAGACAAACCAAACTGTACCACAGAATCCTATTGGATAGTGATTCCATGCTCGAATAATAAAAATATAGCAGTAGAGATCTACTACCAACCACCTGACCAGGATGGTGATAGTGACTGTGAAATTCTCAGGGAGATTAGAGAGGCTATAAAAATAATAAAAAAACCCCCTCAACTATCTCCATATTGACTGGGTTCATCTCAGTAAGGGATGCAGAGACAAAATTTATTGACTCCTTAAATGACTGTTTCTTGGAGCAGCTAGTCCTGGAACCCACAAGAGGAGAGGCAATTCTTAATTTAGTCCTAAGTGAAGCACAGTTCCAACAGGTGAATCTGGTCCAACAGATGAATATAGCTGGACTGCTTGGTAATAGTGACCATAATATAATTAAATATAATATAATTAATTTAAACATTCCCATGGCAGGGAAAAACACGATAGCATTTAATTTCATAAAGGGGAACTACACAAAAATAAGAAAGTTAGAAAACAGAAATTAAAAAGTACAGTGTCAAAAGTGAAATCACTACAAGCTGCATGGAAACTTTTTAAAGACACCATAATAGAGGCTCAATTTAATTGTATACCCCAAACTGAAAAACACAGTAAGAGAACCAAAAAAAATGCTGACTGTGCCTAAACAACAAAGTACAAGAAGAAGTAAGAGTCAAAAAGGCATCCTTTAAAAAGTGGAAGTTAAATCTTAGTGAGGAAAATAGAAAGGAGCATAAACGCTGGCAAGGGAAGTATAAAAATATAATCTGGGAGGCCAAAAAAGAATTTGAAGAACAGCTAGTGAAAGACTCAAAAAGTAATATCTAAACTTTTTTGAGGTACATCAGAAGCAGGAAACCTGCTCAACTGCCAGTGGGGCCACTGGATGATCAAGGTCCTAAAGGAGCACTCAAGGACAATAAGGCTATTGCAGAGAAACTAAATGAATGCTTTGAATCGGTCTTCATGGCTGAGGATGTGAGGGAGATTCTCAAACCTGAGCCTTTCTTTTTAGCTGACAAATGTGAGGAACAGTCCCAGACTGAGGTGTCATTAGAGGAGGTTTTTTTTAACAAATTGATAAATTAAACAGCAATAAGGCACCAGGACCAGGTGGTACTCACCCAAGAGTTCTGAAGGAACTCAAATGTGAAATTGCAGAACTACTAACTATAGTCTGTAACCTATCATTTAAATCAGCTTCTGTACCAGATGACTGGAGGACAGCTAATCTGACGCCAACTTTTTAAAAGGGCTCCAGAGGTGACCCTGGCAATTACAGGCCAGTACGCCTGACTTCAGTATCAGGCAAATTGGTTGAAACTACAGTATATTAAAGAACAGAATTGTCAGACAAATAGATGAACATAATTTGTTGGAGGAAGAATAAACATGTTTTTTTCTGGATATAGTGTATTTAGATTTTCAGAAACCCTTTGACAAGGCCCCTCACTAAAGGTTCTTAAGCAAAGTAAGCTGTCATGGGATAAGAGGGAAGATCCTTTCGTGGCTTGGCAACTAATTAAAAGATAGGAAACAAAGGTTAAAAATAAATGGTCAGTTTTCAGAATGGAGAGAGGTAAACAGTGGTGTCCCCCAAGGGTCTGTACTGGGACCAGTCCTATTTAATATATTCATAAATAATCTGGAAAAAGGGGTAAACAAGGAGGTGGCAAAATTTGCAGATGATATAAAACTACTCAAGATAATTAAGTCCAAAGCAGACTGCAAAGAGCTACAAAGGGATGACATAAAACTGTGTGACTGGGCAACAAAACGGTAGATGAAATTCGAAATGTTGATAAATGCAAAGTAATGCACATTGGAAAACATACTCCCAACTATACATATAAAATAATGTAGTGTAAATTAGCTGTTACCTCTCAAGAAAGAGATCTTGGAGTCATTGAGTGGATGTTTTCAGAGAATTATCCACAATGTGCAGCAGCAGTCAAAAAAGCGAACAGAATGTTGGGAATCATTAAGAAAGGGATATATTGCAAGACAGAAAATATCATATTGTCTCTATCTAAATCCATGGTACGCCCACATCTTGAATACTGCGTGCAGATGTGGTCGCACCATCTCGAAAAAGATATACTGGATTTGGAAAAGGTTCAGAAAAGGAGTACAAAAATTATTAGGGGTACGGAACAGCTTCCATATGAGGAGGGTTTAATAGGATTGGGACTTCTGAACTTGGAAAAGAGACGACTAAGAGGGAATATGATAAGAGGTCTATAAAATGATGACTGGTTTGGGAAAAGTAAAGAAGGAAGTGTTATTTATTCCTCAGAACACAAAAACTAATAGACAGCAGGTTTAAAACAAACAAAAAGGAAGTGGGAATGGGTGACAGGGGATGGATGGCTTGATGATTTACCTGTTCTATTCATTCCCTCTGGGGCACTTGGCATTCACCACTGTCGGAAGACAGGATACTGGGCTCCATGAACCTTTGGTCTGACCCAGTATGGCCATTCTTATGTTCCTATATTCTTATGATAGAAACACAGCTGTCTGTGGTGATGGTAGCTTTATTGTTCTGGCAGCCAAACTAGAACCAACATGAAAGTGAGAATTTGCAGTGGGGAAAGGAGAGGGCTCAAACATTTAAAGGAACAGGATATCACATAGAGAACTTCCATACTTGTAGTTGGCAGGGCTGCTACCATAGAATGACCATGAAAATAGAGACAGCCTTGACAATCTTAAATGTAAAAAATCTATTTGAAATCCAGTATATTTCTTCACTCTGTTTCTTAGTCACTGCCTATATAATAACAGAATAACCTTTAATCTCACTTTTCCAGAAACAAAAATTGAACAAAAGAGCTGTCTCTCTCTCCCTCTCTTTCACATTAAATAGAGGTCATCTAATGTACATGGAATGTAGCTCATGTCTGGGACCTACATACACAAAGACTGTTATTGCAAGACAGAACATGTTATGTGTCTGACTTTTTGGTCATGTCATGTTTGCCAGCATATTGCTACACAGACAGTGGGGATTGTCTGAAAAAACCTCAACGCATGGTTGGTCTGTGTACCTGTGGGGAAAAGGTAAACAATACTGGGGCTCTAAGAAGTTAAGATTTGCTGGTCTATAATTTATTAATATATCAACTACATTCTTTAATAATAACAGTTCTTCTCCTCACTCGATGAATTAATAGAATTTGCCACCATTGGGTCAACATATATAACTAGTTAGAATGAAGTTTCTTTCAAATAAATGGATATGATTTTTGGCTTCTCTGGCATCTACATACTATTTGCACATCCAGTAGATATTCGCTACTAGATGTCCCAAACATGCTTATGTATGTCAATAGACCCCGGTCGTCGGTGGGTGGAATCGAACCTAGGACCTCTGGAGCTAAATACATGAGCCTCTACTGCATGAGCTAAAAGCCATGTGGCTCTAAGCTAAGGCTGTAGAGCAGGCTCATTAACTCTCTCTCTCTCTCTAAGTGGTCTCAGTGACATTAGATGGGACACAACACCACAACTGACTCAGTTGATGATGTTCGTAAGATCCGCAGCCAGTCCCTTGGCATTGCAGCAGCACTGCTTCAGAGTACTGAGTTGCATAGTCCACTACAATAAGAATGAACCAGTATCTGACAGCACTCTTCTCCAGTGGGCCAAAATATGTTGACTTCGATTCACTCAAAGTTGTACACTTACAAGCGGGAGGGGAGATCAACGGGGTTCTCTCAGCTGGCCAAGGTGCGTGAGCTGGCACTCTGGGCATGAGGCACAGAAATCTGCCACATCTTGGTAGACCCCTGGCTAAAAGAACGGGGCTAAAATCCAGGCTAGCATCTTTTCCCTTTCAAGGTGCCCAGCCACAGGTATGGCATGGGCAAGTCACATAACTTTCCTCCGGCACGGTCAGGGCACCAAGAGCTGATGTCGGACCTCTTCTGTTGGTTGGTCTCTCTCTATGTGGTACAGACAGTCACCTTGAATCTCAAAGCGTGGGAACCGTCCTGCTTGGTGGGGTTGGACAGTCCCCCCTTTCACTGCCACCACCTGCGTATATGCCCAACTCAGAGTGTTGTCAGCCTGTTGCTCCTCCACAAAGTCAGGATTTCCGATTGGGTAATGGAGGGAGCTCCCCTCCTGTCTGGGAGGGGGTCTGGTTGGCTTGGGTTGATGCTGAGGACTGGGAAGTCCCTTCACCAAGGTCAGCAAGCTCCTCCACCCCAACAAGGGTCACATCTTCAGGCCAGCCAGGGGCCAGAGGTAGTTCTGCAAACAATTGTCCCAAATAGTTCCATTTGCTGCCTAAAATAACTGGGTAGACCAGGGTTGGGGCCAGACCAACCATCAAGGGCTCCTCGCGTGTTCTCACTGCTTTAAGTCACTTTTGTGTGGGGGTAGGCCCTCACATCCCCATGCACGCACTGTAACATAATGGTGCCCTGGGTTGGGCCACGATTAGGCACCACTGTCCTTTGTACCAGGATCTCCCCAAGTTATGGGCCGAGTATGGACCCAGGCTGGGCCTCTGGTGGATCTTTGGGTAACGGCTCTGGACCTCTGAGTCATGGGGGTCCTGGCATCCTTGGATCCTCGAGCCCTCCGAAACTCTGGTAGGGAGGGAGGATGCCAATTTTCCTCATGATCCTGGAGTCCGTAGGTGGTTCTACCCTTTAGGGGCAGGGGGCTCTTGGTTCCAGCCAACACTGAAGGGGGACTCATGATGGGGGACTTGCCAGCTAGGTAGTTCTCCATGTGCTGGATGGCATCCGTCATGGTGTCAGTGTGATGTCGCAAAACCCACTCTCTTCCACCACGGGGTACGATCCGGACAAGCTGCTCTAGCAGGACCAGCTCAGCAACCTGATCGTTGGTTAGGGGGGCTGCAGGGGCCCGACTCCTCCTTCTCCCTTAGGACCTGGCCGAGCCTCCTGTGTTGCTCAACCTCTAAACAGGGAAGATGGATCTTCCTCCCAGCCACGAGCAGGGGTTCAGAGCATGCTTTCCTGGCCTGCTCCCTATGCAAGTCTTTTTAGTTTGGGGTGTGGCCCTGCTAGTCCAGTTGCCCCACAGTTGGGGTTTCTCTGTAGGATCCCCTTGGCCAGGAAAGACTTACTTACCTCCAGTGGCTGTGCTGACAGGCAGGTAGCTGGTCTGTGCCTTCAGGCAGGCATACAGAGAGCTCCTGCATCTTCGCCCGTCAGCCCAACTGAGCCAGGCTCCCTTCTTTTCTCCCCCCTCCAGGCCTGGCTAGCTGAACCCACAGGTGTTCTTTAACCCCTGCTGTGCCCAGTTGTAGTCTCTTTGCTCCTTCACAAGGATATTATGGTCACCTTACTTTTTCCTATACACACTCTCCCCTGGAGACTTTGCAGTTTCTTGACTAGCATTTTGCTCACCTGATTAGCATTTTGCTCAGACTGTAAATAGGTGTTCATTGTGAAGTATACAATATTCAATATACTTAAAGCCAGACAGGTAGATAAGAGTCTCCTGCCTCAAAGAAACTTGTATATCACCTTCTGGTGACCAGCTCCAACTCACAGACCTTAATAGCATAACGTTCAGAATATATATAGGTAACCCCTTACACATTATCTGTACATACATGATATCCATCCATACATTTCACAATGATTATCATAATCAGCGTGACATGCACTTTCAATAGAGACCTTACAAGACCTCTGATTAGCAATTATGTAGAGATCAAACCCAGAGGATACCTAGAATCACATGCACCTCTGTGCCCTCTGCCAGTGATCACAAGGTTGCAAGACTAAGCTTGGCTTTAGAGGACTGTGATGGATGCACAAAGCCCACACGGTTAACAAGCAGCTTTGGGCCCAGAAGGCTTCTCTGAGCACAGCACAGCTCAGTCAGGGTGGTCAGTGCAAGAGAGTAGACCTGCATTGGTAGCTCCTGTAGGGATACAGATGGAGTCCCATGCTGTGTGGAGCTGACCTCTATACAGAGCTGTGGACCACCACTAAAGAGACAGCGGAGCACCTGCCTGGGAGTGAGGGAAAAGAGCCTCAGGAACCTTTCAGTTGAGTATGTGTTGCAAATCAGTGGGCCTCTGGAAAGATGGGGTGTAGTATGAAGTAACCCAAGGAGCAAGTTTGGTAATACCTTTGCACCGGCTACACACCTGACGTGCCAGTCCTAGGACTCTGGGTTGGAACCCAGTGGAGTGGAAGGGCACTTACCCACAGACTCTAAACCACTAAACGCTATTGCCTACTCACAGGCTCTAAGGCACTACCATCAAACCACTGAGTAGAGTCACAAGGGGATATAGGGAGCAAGTGCTCTGACCACTAGCCCCACTCCCCTCCCCAAACAAAGAATCTATACATCAGCTTTAGGGGTCTGTTCACTGCCTGCTACTACTGGGTTATCAGTCTATGCAATTGTCTTACACCTTTTGAAAGGTGGATTAACTTTATAAAGTACGTTGTTCCTTTCACACTTATGGCACCAAAATCTACTGAACACATTACAACCAGATTATTATATGTGCAATACGTTCTAAAATATATTGGCTACAAACAAAATTCTCTTACTCTCTCCTTGTTGCCTACTCTACTGCATCACCTGCGAAATGCCTAAAAAAACAGGTGAGCTTTACAATTTGCCTTGAAGGCCATCAGATCAAGCCTCAACTGGACAAAGAGGGGAATGGAAGCAAGGTGTGTGGGGAGTCAGCAGTCAGTTCCAGGACCCTTCAGAAAGAATGACCGGCTACCAGCTCTTCTTGTTTAAATGAGAGTGAGGTTGATAACTAAGCCTAGAGAATTTTACATTTTGAATCTTTTCCTGCCTCCTTTAGCATAAAAAGAGCATTATATTAGCATATAAAAATGGATCAAGATTTAAAAATACCTGAGTTACTTCCTAACTGAAAGAGAATTTATTGACAGTTTAATCAAGAGAAAGTTACTCACCTTGCAGTAACTGAGGTTCTTCGAGATGTGTGCCCCTGTGGGTGCTCCACACCAAGTGACAGTGCATCCTAGCACCAAAGAGTCCTGTGGCACCTTATAGACTAACAGACATATTGGAGCATGAGCTTTCATGGGTGATTACCCACTTCGTCGGATGCATCGACGTCTGTTAGTCTATAAGGTGCCACAGGACTTTTGCTGCTTTTACAGATCCAGACTAACAAGGCTACCCCTTTGATACTTGACATCCTAGCACCATTGATCAGAGATCTGCAGTAGCAGTGCCTGGTCAGTACGCATGCGCTCAGATGCTGTCTCGTGTCGTCGTTAGGTCTGCCTGAGCATGTGCATCCCAAACCCCCCTCAGTTACTTCTCTACCATAGAGTTGTTTGATTAGTACTCCAAAGAAGAGAGGAGGAGGGTGGGTAGTGGAGCACCCAGAGGGACACACATCTCAAAGAACCTCAATTACTGCAAGGTGAGTAACTTTCTCTTCTTCTTCAAGTGCTGTCCCTGTGGGTGCTCCACTCCAGGTGAATGTGAAGCAGTACCCACTATGTTTAGCAGGATTTTGGAGTTGCGGCAGTAATAACAGTAGACAGTACCATATGGCCTATTATGGCACCTGCCGTGGTATCCTGTGTGCTAGCATAATGTTTGGCGAATGTGTGGTCAGATGTCCACATGGCCGCCTTGTATATGTCTGTAATAGGTACATTGTGGAGGAAGGCAAAGGATGTTGACATTGATCAAGTAGAATGAGTTCTGACACCCTCTGGTGGTTGAACATTCTCGGTCTGGTAGCAGAATCTGATGCAGTCTGAGATCCACTTGGAGAGTCATTGCTTAGAGATAGCATCACCCTTTGATCTCTCGGTAGTATAGACAAATAGCCTAGGGGATTTACGAAATGGCTTAGTTCTGTCAAGATAGAATGCAAGTGCCCATCGGACGTCAACGGTATGTAATGCCGCTTCCTGTGGAGTCTTATGGGGCTTGGAATAGAAAGCAGGTAAGTGTATTGGCTGGTTAAGGTGGAAGGTAGACACAACCTTGGGAAGGAATTTGGGATGGGGGCGCATAGTAACCTTGTCTTTAGGGAAAATCGTGTAGGGAGGGTAGGACATCAGGGAGCTTATTTCACTAATCCTTCTCGCTGACGTTATGGCAACCAAGAAAGCTACTTTCATAGATGTGGAGCAGGGATAAAGTAGCCAGGCATTTGAAAGGAGGTTTCATGAGACCATGAAGAACTAGGTTGAGATTCCAGGAGGCTGCTGGTGGATGAATCTCAGGGTAGAGATTTTGTAGGCCCATGAGGATGCATTTTATGGTGGGGTAGGCAAAAAGTGAATATCCGTCCAGTGTGTCATGGGAGGTAGTAAGGGCCGCAAGGTGTACTCTGATAGAACTGAGCGAGAGCTCTTCCTGTTTTAGTTTCAAAAGGTAGTCTAAGATGTCAGGGAGGGTTGCGGTCCGGGACGTCAAGCATCTGTGGAAGCACCAAACGGAGAAGTGTTTCCACTTTTGCAGGTAAGTCTTATGAGTGGAGTCTTCTCTACTATGCAGGAGGACGTAGCGGACCTGCTCCGAACAGGTTAATTTGTGGGTTTGAAACCATGAAGAACCATTCTGTGAGATGGAGTTTCCAGAGCTGCAGGTGGAGAAGCCGACCATTGTTCTGGGAGAGCAGATCTGGTCTGTCAAGGAGAGTCCTTGGAGGACGGGTGGACATGCACAGCAGGTAAAGGTACCATGTCTGTTTGGGCCAAGCTGGGCAATAAGTATGACCCTGGACTTGTTCTCTCTGACCTTGCGTAGAACTCTGTGTATCAGTGGAATCGGTGTAAAAGTGTACATGAGGGATTTGTTCCAGTGAATGAGGAACGCATCCCCTAGGAATACGGCCTCAAGTCCTGCTCTGGAGCAAAATAGATGGCTTTTGCGGTTCTGAGGTGTGGTAAACTGGTCTATCAACGGAGTACCCCAGTGGGAGAAGAGCTGTCAGAGCATCGTAGGATACAATTCCCATTCGTGTTCTTCGGAGAAGTGTCTGCTGAGTGTGTCGGTGGTGGTGACACGCCCAGGCAGGAAGGAAACAGTGATTCCTATGTGATGTTGTATGCACCAATTCCATAAATGGATGGCTTCTGTGCATACAGAGTGCAATTGTGCTCCCTCCTGCCTGTTGATGTAAAACATACATGCTATATTGTCTGTCAGGACCCGGATGGACTTGTTCTGTATGATGAGGAGAAAGTGAAGGCAAGCGTACCTGACAGCTCTGAGGTCTAGAAGATTTATGTGCAGACGCGTCTCTGATAGGAACCAGCGGCCCTCTACCATGTGTTCCCCTAGGTGCGCTCCCCAACTTATTAGGGAAGCATGATCACTGGGGGTGTGTGGATGGAAGAGGACACCTGGTCATAGGTTCTCTGGTTTTGTCCAGTGAAGGGAGGCCAGTATGTTTGCTGAAGGAGTTAGCATCATGCAGAGGCTGTGTCTGCTGGGTTTGTAGCCAACCCTGAAGGCATCTCATATGCAGCCTGGCATATTTGACCACAAAGGTGGTGGCTGCCATGTGACCGAGAGGCTGTAGGCAGGTCTGTGCCTGTATTCTGGGGTGAACAGAGGTCATGTGTATGAGATGTGTAACAGTGAGGAATCTGTTGTGGAGAGAGAGGCTCTGGTTCGAATTGAGTCCAGGTGAGCTCAGATGAATTCTATCTGCTGCGTGGATATCAGGGTAGATTTTTGGAAGTTTATTTTCAAGCCTAGACTGTGGAAGAGCAAGATGGTAAGACGCGTTGCTTTTAATGTCTTGTCATATGAGCCACCTTTGATAAGGCAGTTGTCTAAGTAAGTAGAGGAAAAGTATAATCCTGTGTTTGCGGAGGTGGGCCATGACTACGGCTAGGATCTTGAAGAATACCTTCGGTGCTGTGGAGAGACCGAATGGGAGTACTCTGTACTAAAAATGGTCGTGTCTGAGTGTGAATCGCAGGAAGAGTCTGTGTGCTGGGGGAATGGATATGTGGAAATAAGCATCTTGTAGGTCGAGGGCTGTGAACCAGTCCCCTTGTTCCAGCATGGGTATTATTGTGCCCAGTGTGACCATCTTTAATTTCTGTAAACGTACAAATGTGTTCAGTCAGTGTAGATCTAGTATAGGTCTCCATCCACCACCTGTCTTTTGGATCAGAAAGTAGTGGGAGTAGAACCCTTTTCCCCAATGTTGCGTTAGTACCTGTTCCACTGCACTAGGTGTAGAAGATGAGCCACTTCTATGCAAAGTAGGTGCTCATGAGAGGGGTCCCTGAAGAGGGACAGGGAAGGGGGAAAGGTGGGCGGGCAAGATATAAAAGGGCTGGAGTAACCTGACTGAACTATTTCCAGGACCCAGTGGTCCTGGGTGATCTGTTGCCAGGCATGGTGGAAAACCTGGACGTGGTGCCCAAATGGGCAAATAGACGCCGGAGTCAAGGGGTGGTCACGCAGACCCCCGACCAGCAGTTCAAAATTGCTGTTCGTTTCCCAACGAGTGGGAGGTAGCTGGTTGCATGTGGCTCTGCCTGAGCCTAGGAGGTCCCAATAACATATTGCGAGGACTGAGGCCAGTGATATTGTTGTGCACGGGGCTTCTGATAAGGTTGATACCGTTGTCTCCTGGGGAGGGATGGGTATATGCCCAGTGTGCGCAGGATGGCCCTAGAGTCTTTCATAGTGTGAAGGACTTCATCAGTTTTCTTGGAAAAAAGTTGATCTTTACCAAAGGGAAGATCCTCCACTTTGGTCTGCAGATCTTTGGGGATACCAGGAATACCTGTGCATCACCACCGCAGTGGCAGTGGTGCAGGGTGCTATGTCTGCCATGTCCAGGGATGCTTGTAGCGTCATCCTGGACACCAACTGACCTTCGACCAGGACTGACTTAAAAGTCCGCTCTCCTGTCCTCCGGGATATGGGATGCAAAATCAAAGAGCTTGTTGTAGTTGTCATAGTCATAGCTTGCGAGGCGGGTGGAATAATTTGCAATTCTAAATTGTAGAGTGGAGGAGGTATAAATCTTGCGGCCCAGGAAGACAAGGTGTTTGAGGTCTTTGTCTTGTGGAGTGGGCTGGTATTGTGGCTGCTTTGTTCTGTGTGTTGCTGCGACCACCACAAGAGAGCTGGGTTGTGGGTGGGAAAATAGGAAATCTACATCCTTCGCAGGAACATAGTATTTATGTTTAGCCTTCTTGCATCTTGGTGGGATGGAGGCAGGGGTCTGCCAGAGAGTATCAGCTGGTTCTATGAGGGCTTCGTTTATGGGGAGCATGATCTCTGAGGGCAGAGAGGGTTGGAGGATTTTTAGGAGTCTATGTTGTGTCTCCTGGACTTCCTCCAAAGGAATGTCCTGGCTGAGTGCCACTCTCTTGAAAAGTTCCTAGAACTGCTTACAGTCATCCACATTTTGCAGAGGTGGAGGCATGAGGGCTTCATCCGCGGCTGAAGGCGAGGCAGGAGCTGGTAAATCCGGGAAGGGTTCATAGCCAGCCACTTCACAAGGGGGTTCAGGAGCTCTAGATATCGATGGAGCTGGCAAGGGAGATGCAGAACAAGCTTGCAGTCTGGTGGAAGGAGCGCAAGGAGGAGTGGTGGCAGGCGCTGGCCACGGGTACCACTGAGGCCAGGGCACAGGGTAGGAAAAGTGTGGCCCCACCCATGGGGGGGGCAAAGTAAGGAAACTGAGGCTGATTCTTGTTATGCAATGTACCTTGAGCTACATAAGGTTCCGGTGGAGGAGGAGAATCAGGTGGGGAGAACTCTGCCTGCTGCTGCATGTTGTTTTTGCTGTCACTGAAAGCAGCCAGGTCGGGTGGTGACAGCTGTTGTTCAAACAGTGAGCGCTCTGTGTCAAGGAGCGGAGAGTTAGGTTCAGGGGCCACTGAAATATCATGTTGGTGTGGGAATTGTTGCTGCTCTGTGGGCTGCGGTGCTGCGGAGTGTGGAGAGTGAGTAGCAGCCTGGAGCAATTTGTGTTTCGCTTTAGCAGGAGCTGCAGGATGCTTGTAGGAGTCCTGCAGAGATTCCGTGTCTGCTCCAGGGGTGACGGGCAGGCTCGGTGCTGACAAGAACGTCAGCACTGGGGTGGGACGTGTTGCTGGTACCTAGTCCATCGTTAGTGTCGGAGGGACCACTACCGAGGAGAGCTTCCTATTGTGGGAAGTCAGGTCCCTACCTTTGTGCCCTGTGTGAGCCGCTGCTGAGGTGCTGGGGCGGTCGGAGGTGCCTGCTCTTGGTACTCTCAGCACCAAGGGTAAAGACTTTGCAGGAGATCCTTTACCCTTCTGAATGTGCCTGAGCAGAGACACTGGGGCTTCCTTTCTCTTCGCATAAGAGGGTGAAGCCCCATTCCCAGTTGGTTCCAACTTGGCAGGGGAGCGTGAGGGAGAGGGTTTATTGCCCTTCTCCATAGGCGGTTGCAGAGCTTTATCTATCAGCATTTTTAGGCGCAAGTCTCTGTCATGCCAAGCTCATGTTTTCAGGTTGGTGCAGTAGAGATGCTTGGCAGGAATGTGTGTCTCGCCCAATGCATTTCCCTACAGGAGTTGCATTTCTTAAAGCCTGGGGACCCTAACATCATGGAATTATGATTGCCCAGGAGGAAAGTCTCAATGGGAGACTAACATGAGGAATTTTTTTTTTTAAAACTAACAAACTATTCTAATGGAAAGGGAGAAAACTGGGATATCTCTAGTTATCTATTTCTATCTATTTATTTCCTTCAGTGACTAGGGAAGAGGTTAGCACTGTCCCGAGTCCCATCTTCAGACAAGGATGGTTGAGAAGGAACTGAGGGGAGTTTGGGATGCCCGCGCTCAGGCAGACTCTAACGATGCCACGAAACAGCAGCTGAGCGTGTGTGTCCCGACCAGGTACTGCTACTGAAGATTTCTGATCAACGGTGCTGGGACACACCGTCACCTGGAGTGGAGCACCCACAGGGTCAGCACTCAAAGAAGAACTTTATATTCAATTTTCTCATCGCACACAAAGTATTTGAGTTTATGTACATGTGTGCAGTGCTAGGTGCTAATGGTACAGTGGCCTATTCTCGTTGCTCTCATTTGATTAATTGCCTGAATGCCAGTACTCTGCCTAGGATGGATTTGGGAGCCATATCCACAGTATTGCCAACCCCGTATGTTCAAAATAAATAAATCAGGCCGCAAAATCCCTACGTTGGCTTAGAAATCATAACATTTTTAAAATAAATGCTAGATTCTTTTAAACTTTTTTTCCTGAGCCTTTAAGGATTCACATTTTCAAACTTTTCTCTCTAATCATGAGGGGCTAGAAAGCTTCTTTTAAAAAAATGAAAACTGAAATTCATCTCTCATCGTATGTCTTCTGGAGCTGAGGCTGAAACAAAAACACCAAATATTGTAAGACTCACTATACAATTGCAGGAATTGGCAATATTGTCTACAACACACTGGGCTCAATTCAAAGGTGGTATGTGAGGTGGCAATATGTTAGTCTTTCTTACATTCAGACTTTTTTACACCCATTTCCTGATATGTTAAGTGAGTCTAAGGGTATGTCTGCACAGGGAATGAAGGTGTGATTGTAGCACAGGTCAGTATAATTTATGGATGAAAGAAGTGTAATCTAAGATTGTGATTCTCTTAGGCCTCCTCATGCTCAGTTAAACTGAGCAAGCTGAATTAAAATATATTACATCATCTTTAAATTTGTCCCAGTAAGTCAGATCCTCCCTCTTCCTTATGATGACATAGACTCACAGGAGCAGGTCTGAGTAGGTCTAGGGCAGGGGTTCTCAAACTTCACTGCACTGCAACCCCCTTCTGACAACAAAAATCACTACACAACCCCGGGAGGGTGGACTGAAGCCTGAGCCCTGGTGCTCAGTGGGGGGGGCCACAAAGCCAAAGCCCAAGGGCATCAGCCCCATGTCAGGGGCCTATAACCTGAGCCCCGCCACCCAGAGCTGACGCCCTCAGGCTTCAGCTTTGGCCCCGGTCAGCAGGGCTTGAGCTTTGGCTTCAGCCCCGTGCCCCAGGAAGTCTAACACCAGCCCTGGCAACTCCAGTTATACAAAGGAGCCTGATTATCTGCTGCCTTTCATGTTGTGTAATCATTTACACCAGCGCAGAATGTGTGCAAAGTGAATGTAAGACACTACCAATCAGATGATTCAAGGCAGTGGAAAATTAGGCCCACGGGCTTAAGGGCTTGTCTACACAACAAAACTGTACTTGTTTATCTACATTGGTTAAAAAACTGATTTAAGTTAAACTAGTGCAATTTATGTGTGTGGACAAGGCTTCAGTTACACCATATTGCACATCACCTCTGAATTTGGGCCATGGTGTGTAATATATTTGAGGACATATAAATTTACAGTAAGTGTAAGTTACATGTTAAGCACATATGACTCATTTTTAAATGAGTCTAAGGCCGAAATTTGTAAACTAGGGGTTCTAAAGTCAGGTTCCTAAATACGTATTTAGGCACATTTAGACTCTAAATATAGAGTTAAGAACTTAACTTTAGCTTGAAAATATTGGCCAGAATCTAAGGAAATCTAAATTGATGTGTGCATGTTGGTTGAACCTATTAATTTTACGATCATTCATTACCTAACAATCAATCATTTATTTTTATAAAACCCTGTTTTTTACTTAGGAAGCCTGTACTGTATTACGTGGGTCCTGCAGTTTCAAAATATCTTTACTGCATGTTCCCTAGCCAAAAATACTGGAGTTAAGACTGGAATACTTATCAATAGCTTAAAAGAGTTTAACACACACACACACACAAACTAAAGAACAAAAATGAATAAAAAAAACAACATAAAACAGTGTATCTATCAAAAGCCAAACATTTATCAATTCAATGAAAAGGTTAAAACATTTAAAGCATACATATGCTCAGAATAAGGCACCTAAATCCTGTTAGCTCTTCAACCAGAGCAATGCCTTGGAAAATACAGAATTGGTTTGCATTTCACTCTGTAAATCAAGTTAAACTTCCTCCCTCAGGTTCCCTACCTTGATTCCTGCTCTACCTCATAGTTTTGCCTTTTTATAGCCCTCCTTCCAAGGTTCGCAGGATCTGTTGCAGACCTTGGTAGGTCAGGTAAAACCATGTGCCTATTAGAGAATGAGGTCCACAGCAGCTCCTGACAATTTTTAAAAATCTGAGGGGTAGAAAATATGGGACTTTGAGCAGAATTAAGATTTGGAAATGGTCGGGAGAGAAGAAAGGAGAGCAGGGAGATTGGGAATAGAGGACAGAGGTTTTGAGAGAGATGGCTGTGAACTTGGAGCCAAGAAGACTGCAGGACCTGTCCTGATCCAGGGAGCTTGCATGCTCAGCAAACGCTATGAAATGGGGTAGTTGGGAAGTCCTGAAAATTCACTTTTACTTTTGTAGGTTTGTAGATTTGACTTTAGCTTTCATAAGCAATGGTGCATTTATTACTTGCTACTTAGTGGCCTAATAGAAAGGAATTAGAGGTTTAACTCCTGAAAGGGAAGTTTTTATTTCTGGTTCTGATTTTGCCCAAAATATGTTCCCTATAAATCCTGTCATATAATTTATTGGTTGAAAAGTATAAATTAAAATCAACATGCCTTTCACTGAATTTAGTTGTGGGGAAATCTGCAGTTGACTTTTAGTCTTGTTTGCCTGCTGTTGTATATTATTAGCTCTGAGGAATGTTACCACAGGGTATAATTCAGAAAGTAAAAAAAATCACTGCCTGTAATCATAGTGTTCGGGGTGAGTAGCTCTAGTGACAATCCTATGGACAAAAATGGCTCAATTTCTTAGCAACGTAATCTGAAATTAAAGCAAGATGATATAGTAGTTATGGATATTTAAGTCATGAAGATGTAAGTTAAAACAGTACTATTTTGGTCTGGAAAACATTTTAATGAAAAAACCCCAGACAAAACAACAAATATACACCACAACAACAAACACCCCAAAATAATATAGAAAAGTAAACCCATATTAAATATTTCAGTTCCAAACACTGATTAGCTCAGATTCATATTTCCTTGCCTATGGTTTATCATCGAGTTAATGGTACTTTGACTCAGAGTCTTTCCTTACAGACTAAAAAAGCCTTTTATAAACACAAAGATCCCATATTTACCTTTAGTTATACTCTGCAGCTTCCTTCAGATTTGGCTGGCTTTACACCTGTGAATCTGAGGGCAGAACTGGAATCTACCAATCATTTATTTACTAAGAGATGTGAAAGATGTCATCCATACAGACAGTACACTTGTTATGAGCTGTTCATGGCTTGCGAAAGGATTTAGACAGCAATCACCTGATTTCAAATAAAAATACCAAGGGGTGCAAACTGTAAACTGTATTTTATACAAAAAGGAAAACAAAATAGAAAATCAGTAAACAGTGAGCAGTAGAAAGATTACAAGCAAAAATTAGAAGTTTAGAGTATTGCCGTTTAACATCCCAAATGAATAGTGTCTTTCATCCCAAAGGATTTTACATATGACATAGGAATTGCTGCATATACTGCAGTAATGCAACATCCTCTGGGGTAAAACTAAGCAGTTGCTTAACTAAACATCTAACAAGTGGACCAAAGATGGAAACCAGACCATAAAAAGCTATGTGTGGTGCTGGGGACTTTGAATCAAACTTGCAAGTCCAGAGCTGAAGACCACAGCTAGGAGTGTATCTGTTTGCCTAAATTTGCCAAAATGTTTAAATCCCTAGACTCATTCATTTTTTATTTAGCCACCTAAATAGGTGGCCAGACTTTCAAAAGTACTGAGCTTCCATTACCCACACTGAAATAAATGTGAAGCACTAAACACTCAGCAATTTTGAAAATAAGAACTCTTATTCACTCACTTAAAGATGGACGTAGAAGCCCAAATCTAGGCTATTATTTTGAATAACTTGGCCACCGATTGTCTAGACTTGATGTTGACAGGCAACTCTGACTATTAGGGCAAAATGTTCCAGGTCAAAATAAGGAAGAATAGTTCAGTGATAAGAATAAGAAGTTGCTTCCATATATGGGTCTCTACTTTCTCCTACCTTACAGTCTAAACTGAACCCCTACAAATGAGGGAAAGGAAAAAAGCTACCGCCAAGAAAAGCACTTCTGCTACTAGCCCCCGAAAGAAACTGTGGGACCCGTGGGCAGCAACATTTAGCAGGTAAGATACTATAGACTTTTATGCTACAAACTTCCTTTTTAGCTATGATCTCTAACAAACACCAACAACATAAGCAGGTCAAATAACGGAGAACTAAAGATCTTACAGGTCATGTTTTAAAAAACAGAGACCTATGTAGAAATACACAGGTAGCTTTGAGTATAAATAGATAGTTGAACCTACATATCTAATCACATTCACAAGCTACTATTATGTGCATGTAATCACAGCAATTGCATGTACAAATATAGACATTTACTTTTAAAAAACTGAACACTAAATGTTCACAAATGTAGAACAAATAATAAAACACGCATACAGCTACTTTTAATCAATCTGTTCTAGGTAAAATAACAGTTTGAAAAACAGAAATGTTACTGACCTGATACAGCAATATATCTCTGCTGTGCATTATTATATGTCTCTCTGGAAATGTATATAGAATTAGCTCCAAAGTCAGCTTTCCTAAAAACTAAACAGTGATGTAATGACTGAAGCAGTGCTGGTCAACCCATTACCCGTGGGATGCATGTGGCGCAATCAGCACACAGCTGCAACCCATGTGACATCCTCAGGGTCATACAGGGAGAATATATGTTGTGTGGATGTGGCCCATATAACACATAGAGAGCTCCATATGTGGCCCACAATTTTAAATAGATTGAGAATCACTGGACTAAATAGGTAGGCATTTTTTAGAAACATATCAATATCAAATCAATCTACCTATTCACAAGTCTATTCCATATTGTCCATTTAATTTGCAGTAATCTACAAAGCTATAAATCAATTCCCACCTTACAAAACCCATCCTGTTTATTTATACGATTTTTTAATACAATTGGTATTTTAATAGCATTTATTTAGTCTCTTTTTTAAAAAAAAAATTTGAACTCGGTTTGCAAATAACACATTTTGTGTTCTCAATCCAATTTCCAGTGGACAGATCATAGAATCATAGAAGATTAGGGTTGGAAGAGACCTGATGAGGTCATCTAGTACAACCCCCTGCTCAAACCAGGACCAATCCCAACTAAATCATCGCAGCCAAGGTTGTGTCAATGTGGACCTTATAAACCTCTAAAGATGGAGATTCCACCACCTCCCTAGGTAACCCATCTCAGTGAAATAGTTTTTCCTAATATCCAACTTAGACCTCGTTCACTGCAACTTGAGACCATTGCTCCTTGTTCTGTCATCTGCCACCACTGAGAACAGCCTAGCTCCATCCTCTTTGGAACCCCCCTTCAGGTAGTTGAAGGCTGCTATCAAATCCCCCCTCACTCTTCTCTTCTCCAGACTAAATAACCTCAGTTTCCTCAGCCTCTCCTTGTAAGTCATGTGTCCCGGCCCCCTAATCATTTTCATTGCCCTCCGCAGGACTCTCTCCAATTTGTACATATCCTTTCTGTAGTGGGGAGCCCAAAACTGGATGCAGTACTCCAGATATGGCCTCATCAATGACCAATAGAGGGGAATAACCACTTCCCTAGATCTGCTGGCAATGCTCCTACTAATGCAGCCCAATATGCCTTTTACCTTCTTGGCAACAAGGGCACACTGTTGACTAATATCCAGCTTCTCGTCCAATGTAATCCCCAGGTCCTTTTTGGCAGAACTGCCGTTTAGCCAGTGACTCCACAACACTTAATTCTTCCGTCTTAAGTGCAGAACCCTGCACTTGTCCTTGTTGAACCTCATTCGATTTCCTTTGGCCCAATCCTCCAGTTTGTCTAGGTCGCTCTGGACCCTATCCCTACCTTCCAGCATATCTACCTCTCCCACCATCTTAGTGTTATCCACGAACTTGCTGAGGGTGCAATCCATCCCATCATCCAGATCATTAATGAAGATGTTGAACAAAACTGGCCCCAGGACAAACTCCTGGGGCACTCCACTTGATTTGGGCTGCCAACTAGACATTGAGCCGTTGATCACTACCCCTTGAGCCCGATGATCTAGCCAGCTTTCTATCCACCTTATAGTCCATATATCCAGCCCGTACTTCTTTAACTTGCTGGCAAGAATACTGTGGGAGACCGTATTACAAGCTTTGCTAAAGTCAA
The DNA here is from genome assembly GCF_003597395.2 of Chelonoidis abingdonii. Taxonomy (NCBI): domain Eukaryota; kingdom Metazoa; phylum Chordata; order Testudines; family Testudinidae; genus Chelonoidis; species Chelonoidis abingdonii. The sequence goes on from NC_133770.1 coordinate 133,921,084, forward strand.
GGTATATCACATCCACCACTTTCCCCATATTCATAGAGACAGTTATCTCATCATACAAGGCAATCAGGTTGGTCTGACATGATTTGCCCATTGGTGAATCCATGTTGATTATTTCAGACCACCCCCCTTTCCTCCAAGTGCTTCAAAATGGATTCCTTGAGGACCTGCTCCATGATTTTTCCAGGGACTGAGGTGAGGCTGAATGTTACTTACTTCTCCAGATTCTCCTTCTTCCCTTTTTTAAAGATGGTAACTATAGTTGCCTTTTTCCAATCATCTGGGACCTCCCCTGATCACCATGAACTTTCAAAGATAATGGCCAATGGCTCTGCAATAACATCAGATAACTCCCTCAGCACTTTCGGATGCACCCATGGACTTATGTATGTCCAGCTTTTCTAAGTAGTCCTTAACCTGTTCTTTCACTTTTGAGGGCTGCTCACATCCTCCCCATATTGTGCTGCCCAGTGCAGTGTCTGTGAAGACCAAGGCAAAAAAAGCCTTGAGTACTTCAGCTTTTCCCACATCATCTGTCACTAGATTGCCTCCCTCACTCAGAAAGGGGTCACACTTTCCCTGACCTTCTTCTTGTTGCTAACATATCTGTAGAAAACCTTCTTGTTACCCTTAACAAGTTGCAACTCCAGTTGTGCTTTGGCCTTCCTGATTACACCCATGCATGCTTGAGCAGTATTCTTATACTCCTCCCTAGTCATCTGTCCAAGTTTCCACTTCTTGTAAATTTTCTTTTGGCATTTAAGCTCACTGAAGATTTCTCTGTAAAGCCAAGCTAGTCGCCTGCCATATTTGCTATTCTTTCTGCCCATTGGGATGGTTTGTTCCTGCACCCTCAATAAGGCTTCTTAAAATACAGCCAGCTCTCCTGGACTCCTTTCCCCCATATATTAGCTTCCAGGGGAATCCTGCCCATCAGTTCCCTGAAGGAGTCAAAGTCTGTTTTTCTGAAGTTCACGGTCCATATTCTGCTGCTTTCCTTTCTTCCTTTTGTCAGGATCCTGAACCTGACCATCTCGTGGTTGCCCAGGTTGCCACCTACTTCTACTTCCCCTACTAATTCTTCCCTGTTTGTGAGCAGCAGGTCAAGAGCAGCACAGCTCTAAGTTGGTTCCTCCAGCACTTGCATCAGGAAGTTGTCCCCAACACTCTCCAAAAACTTCCTGGATGCTCTGTGTTCTGCTGTATTGCTCTCCCAGTATATGTCAGGGTGATTAAAGTCCCTGACATATGCTGGAAACTTCTGTTACCTGTCCAAAGAAAGCCTTGCTGGTGGTCTACAGCAGACTCTCACAATGACATCACTCTTGTTGTTCTCGTCTCTAAACTTAACTCAAAGACACTCAACAGGCTTTTCTTCAGTTTCATACTGGAGCTCTGAGCAATCATAGTGCTCTCTTACATACAGTGTAACTCCTCCACCTTTTCTCCCCGACCTGTCCTTCCTGAACAGTTTATACCAATCCATGACAATGCCCCAATCACGAGTTACCCCACCAAGTCTGTTATTCCAATCACATCACAGTTCCTTGACTGTGCCAAGACTTCCATTTCTTCCTGCCTATTTCCCAGGCTTCTTGCATTCATGTACAGGCACCTACGATAATGAGCCGATTGCCCTACTTTCTCAGTATGAATCAGGAGGCTTGATGTCTATGAAAGAATTCCATGAACTGGCATTCTTGAGCTTCATTATGTGCTAGACATCTCACATAGTCCCAGGTGAGGGGGAAAAGAGTAAGGAAGGCCTCATGTCTATTTTGCATCTCCCTAATGGGTTGTCCTGGGAGCTGCCATGGCCTCCAGCACAAGTCAGACCATGATCTAATTTACAGGAGTCTTGAAGGTTGCTTCAGAATTGCTCTCCAGAAGTGCCAGAGCCCTACACTGCCCCTGCCCTGGAGGAATTCCTCAGAAGGGCATTCAATAGCCCTTTTTCTGCTGCCTCTTGTTAGCAGTCTCAGCAAGAGTTAAGGACTGAATACGGGGGGGATGGACTGGCATCGTTTAAGATACTCAAGCCAGAAGGTTCATGAAGCGAAGGGAGGGAAAAAGTGATTACAGATCCGCATAAAACTAACAAGGGGAAAAAAATCCTGGTAACAAAAATAAACTGACCAGGAAAGAGGCAGGCTCCTCAGTGTAATTAAATAAGAGCACATGTCAAACGGTGCATTTTCTGAGTTTCAACAAATTTAGTGTTGAACAGCAATATCCTTTTTCAAGGAGAATGCAGCTGAAGGAAACTAAAGGGCCTTTGCAACTTTCCTGTCACAGTGTTTGACTGTGCATGGCCATGAAATGAGATTGCTTCATTAGACAATTTTCTCTGTGAGGTGATATAAACACTATAAGAAATAGCTGAGCTGGAAACTTTTATCCACTGGTAACTGAGGGAAAACTCTGGTGATATTCTGCTCATTCACCTTTCTTAGCCCCTATCTTCTATAACTCACAAAGAAAAGATCCATAACAGACAAAAATCTTTATGGACTCATCTATTTTATAGCAAGCTTCTTCCCTCAGCATATCCATAAAGCAGACACCGGATTCTTCCAAAATGCTCAGAAGAGCTCTAGGAGAAGAGCTTGGCTACTAACTGCATGCATTGGTGTACCACAGCCTCAAGAACATATGGTGTGCTGGCTAGCAGGTGTGCTATGCTGTGCAGCATGCTCTAGCTGTGTGGTGTCCTTTCTGTAGCAAGGTTTATTCTGAATTATCTTTCCCTAGGCCTGCATTGCCCTACTCCTCCTCACTTCAGTTCCCACCTGGCCACATCTGTTAAGGGAATTATTTCACCATTAGTGAGGAACTGCCATGCTCTGCAATGACATTCAACCTCTACCTAACATAAAACAGCAGCAGCACTTTTGATCATTGTCTAAAGAGACTCTGTTGTGATAATGAATTTTTTTAAAGAGACTTTTAATCTGTACCAGAAGCAGTCCTATTGACCAAATCCTGCAGCCTATACCCAGGTCTTATGCAGCAGCAACTCCAACTGAAAGACAATAAAAGTTTTCCTTGAGTAAGAGCTATGTGATAGGTCACTTTATATATTAGTGGGTGTCACTTACAGTTACCTAAGTGGAAAAAACACAGGGAAGGGAAAATCAAAAGAGAGAAAAAGGAAGAAAGGGCAGAAAAGCAGATGCAAGTAACATTATGAAAACTGGGAAGCAGACTAGAATTAAGGATGTGACAGTTCATGCATTATGTTGTCTAATATACAATTTTCCTTCCAGTGATCCAGAAAAGGGACCCAGATTATTTCAAAGTATGAGAGATTTTGGTTATGTTCAGAAGGTTGGAAAGTCACATAGGTGAAAGATCTATATCTCCTTGGATGCTGGAGTTATAGACCTCCACTGGATTGTATTGTTTCATTTCTCAAAGAAATATTTATGTAAAATTATCTAAGCCCCTTGGGGCACTGACAATTTTTTAATTCTGTTTTTGTAAAGAGCCTAGCACAATGTCTGTGAGTAGAGCCCCTGTGAGCTATTATAATTCAAATAATAATAATAATAATAATAATAATAACAACAACCATCATCACAATCATCACCACCACCAGGTGATATTATGACCATTGAATTTAAAACCCTCTAGAAAATAAAGAGGGTGAGATTTTACAGGGTCTAGCAATTGTCAGAGACCGGACAGTGCAGGCCCATAGGCAGGATATAGTTGTTAAAAAGAAGACAAACAAGACCATGTTAATTGATATTGCCATATCATCATCAGCAACAACAACAAAAAGAAACAAGAAGAGAAGATGTTAAGTATGAAGAATTATGCCATGAAGTGGAACAATTATGGAAAACTAGAATAAAGATGATCTCATTGATTATTGGAGCTCCTGGAGTGATCCGTAAGGGTATAAACAAGCACGTCAGGAGTGCAAGATATCATGATCGGTGATCTCCAGAAATCAACGATATTAGACACTGCATGAATTTTAAGGAAAGTCAAAGGAGAATGAGTACATCTGAGCACCTAAAATGCAGGAATTCTGTGGAGAGTTAAAAAAACCAAAAAAAACTTCTGATCACCTGAACCTACAGAGTCAGTTTGTGGTCTAGATTTATTGGTGACTCATAGGCAAGTGCTTTCCCCTTTTATGCTTAAAGATTTTGAATGTTGTGAAGGCTCTTTGTTTTCGTTTTTTTAATCCCTATGATGTAAAACTGAAGGATAACAATAATATTGCTAAAGTAATGGAAAATGCAAATACTAGTAAAAGTTAGAATGTCTGTTACAGTGATTTCAGACAGAATGGAGAGGAGTCATTAACAGTAACTGTGTACTTTTGGGTTGGACCAAAATAGCCAAAGGGCCAGAATCACTCTTAGATTGAGGTCAGGAAGGGAAGAATTGCATATAAAGGTAGCTTTGTGAACAGGTATTGCCAAATGCAAAGCTATTCGTAGCATATTTTCAATTTCAAAAGCTAAATGAATCGTGAAGGCAAACTTCCATAGTAACTGGAAAAGGAGAGTGTTATTTACAGCCGGTAGGTTAATATTTACAGCCTGCTGGTCAGTTTTCATATGTACAACAAGAATACTTTGCATTTACAAAGCACCTTTCAGTGGAAACCTCAATCCACTTTTAAAGAGAGTTGGTTAACAAAACCAGACCTGGAAGGCAGTTTGCTGTGCAACAAAATTCAAGATTTTTTACTTCTTTTGATTTTTTGAGAGTTGAAGATGATGGAGGTTTATATAAGGAATGTTATTGGGTGAAGGAAAACATTGAGTTACCTAGGAAGGTGGTGGAACCTCCATCCTTAGAGGCTTTTAAGGTCCGGCTTGACAAAGCCCTGTCTGGGATGATTTAGTTGGTGTTGCTCCTGCTTTAAGCAGCGGCTTGGACTAGATGATCTCCTGAGGTCTCTTTCAACCCTAATCTTCTATGATTCCATGATTAGGGCACATATGAACATAAAGGGTCATTAAACAGGTACATTTTGAAAGCAAATGCTATAGCAAGAAAGGTTTTACTACTTCTACTACAAACTCTGCCAGTTATGGATGTGGTAGATCCATATGTCCTTTCAACCATATGGCTGTGAGAATTTATAAAGTGCCTGTCACAATAGTAGCTAAGCCCTGGAAAAAATCGTTACTTAACTGTATTTTTACTGTTGTCCTTTGAGATGTGGGTACAGACATGTATTCCACTCAGTTATGCATGTGCTCAACATGCTGGAGACAGAGAACTTTTGCACAGCAGTATCAGTCAGGGTAGCGCTCACACCTCTAGCCCTCAAAGTCCCTCCCTCCCTTGGCTATTTAAGGGCAGCTACAGTTTACTTCAGTTCTTTTGCACCAAAAATCAAACCTGGAGACTCTGACGCAGAGGGAGGAAGGGTGAGTTGCAAAATATATATCTGCACCTACATCTCGAAGAAAAGTCCCAGAATAGGTAAGTCAGTTTTTATTCTGAGAGTGGTTGGAGATGCGTCTTCCACTCAGGTGACTCACAAGCAGGAATAGAAGAAGCTGGGGCTCAGAGTTTACTTAAACAGTGACTGCAGAACTGCCCTTCCAAAGTTTGCATCTGACCTAGATGCAGTCATAATAGCATAACATCTGCTAAAAGTATGCCCAGAAGACCAGGTCGTGGACCTCCAAACATCTAGTGCAGAAACGTCATTGAGAAATGTGACGGAAACTGCTTGGGCCCTTGTCGAATGACCCACCAGTTTCTGTGGAGACGTTGTCTGAACTACCCTATATGCCACCATATTGCAGGAAGTGATTAATCAGGAAATTATCTGTGTGCAGACCACCTGGCTGTTCATCTGATCCGCATAGGAGACAAAAAGTCGAGGCAATGAACAAAATGGTTTTGTCCTTTCTAGACAGAATGCAAAGCATAGTCTCACATCCAATATGTGAAGATTCTGTTTCTCTGCATTTTAGTGAAGTTTAGCAAAGAATACAGGCAAGTATACTGTTGGATTAAGGAACAACTGTGAAACTACTTTAGACAAAAATTTTGGATGAGATGTTAGGGCCACTTTGTCTTTGAAAAACTGAGGATACAGGGGCTCTACCATTTGGACCTGCAGTTTACTTATTCATCTTGTGGCTGTTAAGGCAATAAGGAAGGCTTACTCTTAGGAAAGAAGGGATAGAGAACAAGTTTTCAGGCGCTCAAACAGTGCTCCCCTGAGGGCAGCCAGCACAATGTTATGATCCCACAAAGGAAGCATCCGTTTTACAGATGGAAAGAGATGGACAACTCTTTTACTCCTGGGGGAATTCTGCACCACTGCACAAGTGAAGAATTAATGTCCCCCACAGATTTTACTCTTTCCCTACAGAAAAATTGATTTACTTGCCCCTGATGGCCAGAAGTTGCGGGGGGTGGGTGTCAGGAGCAGCAGGGGAAGATATAAATCACTGTCTCCAGGGTGGGGCAGGGCTCTCTCTGTCCCTCTCGCTCGCTACCATGCTGTGCCTGAAGCCAGGGAGAGGCAGGGCTGGGGATGCTCTCTGAACTGCCTCCCCACCTTCCTAGTGAGTCTCTGTTTCCTTTCTCATTGACTCCTGCTCCATCCCAAATGTGAATCATACCTGCCTCTTTCTCCACTGCCAAAGATATAAGGTCAAATGAAGAGTTTATATACTCTGTATCAGGCCTACACTATATGTAGAAACCAATTCTAAGAACTAAATAATTCTTCTAAAACTAGTGGAAGGGCACCTATCAGAGACAAGAGATTAACAAATCTTGTTTAGTTTTTTGTTTGTTTGTTCATTTTGTTTTATTGAAATCCATTCTGGAATGATGGTAAATCAAAAAAGCTAACAGAATTTTTTAAACATTGTACTCTCTCACTATTTCAACCTTCCTATCGCCAAAGCATCTTGTCCCATTTGCCTTCAACTTTACATGTAATTCTGCTCTTGCAGAAAATCCTGCCTATGAAATTTCAAGAAAAATTTGTTTAGTTTTGTTGAAGTTACGGGTGAGTAAAAATGGGGCCTATAGTGGACAGCTATTTTCAGTTTTGGAAATAAAAAGACTAGCATCTCTTCATAATGAAGCACCTCACATCAAAACACTTTGCATTAGTTGCTGATAAAACTCTGTAAACTGAATGGTAAAACAGTAAACTGCAAAGACTCTTTGTTATACAACAAAAATTGCCTGTAAAAACACTAAGCCAACTTTCCTACCCCAAATACTCAAAAAAGGCTACAGACTCCATTTTCTACAAGAATTACATTTATGTGACCTACAGCCAGTCCTTTGATGGATTAATCCCTGTAATCCATCACTTGCTTTTTTTTTCTTGTGTGTCATGCATCATTTTTATACTTCATACCAAAACTGCTGATGTTAAATTTCAGTATATGCCTAATATTACTTTTAGCCTTGCATTGCGCAAGCAGATTATGTGCACAGATATTAATCCTTTTTCTAAGTACTCTAAAGCCTCTTTAACAAATACTCATGCTGCCAAGCTACCACACACAAGCTCTTCACATACCAACATTTAGTATGTGAATGTGTCTATTATATTTCTATTTTTGTAAAGACCAAACAGTTTAAAAGAGAATAGCATGAAACTTTCCCATTTCCTTATTTCTAAGTAGACCTCTTTATTTGTTAAAAAAGTAGGTTTGGTTCAGCTGAAACCATCAGCAAATTTAACACAAATTTGCTGAATAGTTTTGGACAAAAAAATATATAGGGGGCTAGATCCAGAAGCCCAGTGGATCAGGGATACTGGAGTTTTCTGGAAGGTCACTAATGCATTGTAGTTTCCTCAGGAAATCAGTGTTGTCATGGAGAGTTGTCTGGTGGCCTCCTTTTGGTAGTCAGACCTGTTCAAGATGACAACAGCACCTCCTTTATCAGCCTCTTTGATAATAATTTCAGGGTGGTTTCTGAGGCTGTGGATGGCATTGCGTTCTCCAATACCAAATTCTATGGGCCACTTCCCTCAGATCCCACTGAGGAATACACTAAGAAACTGCACTATCTACTCAGGATACTCCCTACATTAACACCAGAACAAATCAACATACTCTTACAGCCCCGACCAGGGTTATTCTTCTATCTACTACCCAAAATCCACAAACCTGGAAATCCTGGACGCCCCACAATCTCGGGCATTGGCACTCTCACTGAAGGACTGTCTGGATAGGTGGACTCTCTACTCAGACCCTATGCCACCAGCACTCCCAGCTATCTCCGTGACACC
>NC_133770.1:133931431-133945715 GCF_003597395.2 Chelonoidis abingdonii
CACGAAAGCTTATGCTCAAATAAATTTGTTAGTCTCTAAGGTGCCACAAGTACTCCTGTTCTTTTTGCGGATACAGACTAACACAGCTGCTACTCTGAAAACTGTGGACACTGAAAAACAAGTGCCAGTGCATGTGTGCCCAATGATATTTCAAGACATATGAACATATATTCCCACATATCAGAGAGTTAGGGTTATAGCCCTTACTATTTTTCCATCTGATGTGCTGAGTAAACATGCACAGAGCGCAGAGGGCACTATATACCAAATACACATAAGAAGCTGGCCCCACTCAAAGGACTTAATATTTAACACAGTCCAAGTGCACATTTGCCCTTTCTAAAGACTTGTGATCAGAGCTTCCCTACATGAATGTTGCAGGCCTTGAACAACCAACTTCCTTTGGTACAGAGGACATGATATTACTGCAGAACTGTTTAATACTGGATGTTGACAGAGGAAGAGATGATATTTCATCAATCCAGGAGGAAGGAAAATAGGCCCTTATAATAACTACATAAATAAATGACCCCCAAACTACTTAAAATGTGCTCTGAACCTGGCACAGTGAAGGGAAGGAAATGGCTGAGTGATATTATTTTCAATGAAGAGAAAAGTCCTATCACAGCCCAATAAATTAAAAATCACTATGATGCTCCGAGAATAAATGAAAGCAAGAGACAGGCCAGAAGATAAATATCATAAATTTGGAAAGAGTTCTGTGTAATTGCACTCTGATGGCTAAGGACTGCTGCCAATTAGCCTGACTAACAAATCAATCTTGCACACTTGGACAGCTCCTGCAATAGTGCAGTTACAACTGTAACAGCAGTATTACTGATGCAAGCCTAACCCATCACTCAACCTAGTAATGTCTTACTGAAGGACACAGGGCCTTTTAAATATCCAAAATGTGAAACAAAACCATTGCTTTGTGTTACTCTTCACGTCAATATATGCGATTTGGAGTACTTTTCTGGTAGGAAAATTTGTTTACACCCTGGGATTTTAACCATATTATAGTAAATCTAACTGAATTAAAGTAATCATAAGAGGAAGAAAGTGTTAAAGAGTCGATTAAAGCAACCTGATTAATGTAAAATGGCTCATCAGAATTTCTGTACTGGATCAGCCCAATGGTCCATCTAGTCCAGCACCCTGGCTCCAACAGTGGGCAGAACCAGTGCAGCAGAGATGGCATGAGAACACTACAGTAGGAATAATCTGCTCTACATAGGTCTCATTCTGATCTCTAATAGTCAGAGACTGGCTTAAGCACTGAAGCATGAATTATAATATCCCTTTCAATCTTTTCATTGTAATTAATTATATCTCTGTATATTCTTAATATCCATAAAAATGTTCAATTCCTTCTTAATTCTTGTTATTTCTTGGTCTCAATGACTCCCTGTGGCAATGAGTTCCACAGCTTAATCAAACACGTGAAAAAAATTCCTTTCATTGGTTTTGCAGGTTTCCTACCTTTTAATTTCATTGAATATCCTCTTGTTCTTGTGTTCTGAGACAGGGAGAACAAAAGTTCCCAATGAACCTTCACTAGATCATTCACTATTTTATATACTTTTATCATGTCCCCTCTTATTTGTCTCCTTTGTAAGGTAAATAATCTTAACCTTTTCGTCTCTCTTCAGATATAAGTTTTTTCCAAGCTGTTGATCATTTTTGTTGCTGTTCTCTGAACCTCCTCCAGTGCAGCAATATCCTTTTTGAGATGGGGTGTGCAATACTGTGCAGAGTATTCCAGGTGAGCATACCTGACTGATTTACAAAATGGGCATTATACTGTTGTTGGTATAATTTACCATTTCATTCACTGAGATGGGGACATTTCTGAGAGGTAACCAAATGATTTGGGTTAATAGCAATCAAGTTCTCCAATGGGTCATCCATCAATCCCGAGGAAATGGCATGCAGCTTCATAATTACTGATTATATACCCTCTGCAGCACTAGAGCCTCAATAGCAGTGCAGTCCTCATCCCAAGGACGAGGACCATCACCTATAATGCCTAGGAACACTAGCAGTGGCAGCGAATCTTCTCAGAGCCACCCAAAAATTACACAAGTAAAGTAACAGGGTTTCATCCTTCATAGAAGACCACCCCACTGCTATCCTTTTTTGTGGCAAAAATGTTGCAGCATGGACAGCAGCTTGGGCTAGCTGTCCAAGCTCAGAGGTGTAGGATAAGGATAAAATTAAGTAATGAAAGTTAGCTTAAACATGGTTAAGGAAATATACATGTATTGTAAAGAAAGGTCCTGACTAATAAGTAGAAGTAAGGCCTTGAAAGTAATAATGCCAGAAGAAATAAAGTAGGGAAGATGTCTAGTTCAAAGATAACTAATGAGACATGGGGAAGTTTCTAGAAAGAAGGCCTCTGACCAATAGGGATAACTGCAGATGGTTTTAAATCAAACAAAGAGAGTCTGAAAACGAGCCAACATGGCCCTTCTCCTACCCACACACCAATGTTAAAGGCTATGTGAACCAGGTGCAATGGAAAAACACTTGGACAGCAAGAAGGAAGGGAGAAAAGGTCTGGGAAGAAAGGAGGTTGTAAACCTTGTCTGAATTAAGACTACAAACAAGGGTGAACTGTTTCAAGCTGGTTTTTAGCTGAAGTCGATAACTGGCAATGACATCACTTATTTGCTAACAGGTTATAAAAAATTAATTGCTAATAACTGCCTGACCACGCTGGAGCCGACCAATATGGATCTAAGCACCCCTTGGTTTAGCCCATTTGTAAGTATCTTGATCAAATGTTTATAAATGTTTTGTTTACTGTGTTGAAGTAGCAAATTGCTTATTAGTTAGGCTTTTTAGGCATGTTTAGAGCAATTGATTAAGTACTATTTGACCTTTGGATTCAATAAAGGAATTTATGTTTAAATTAGTATTTGGTTGTTTCCCAGATTAATATTAATAATTTCAAATATTATTAATAATGCCAACCAGGGTGGATAAAAATCAATTATTTTAAACAAACGGATTTTATTTAAATCAGATCTTTTTGATAAAATGCTTTTTGAGGGGAAAAAAACTATCTTAATTAAAACTATAGCTCAAAGATATCTCATCATGGAATATGGATTATAAATTCTAATTCTATAGTATGAGACAATATATTCATGTAATGTTAAAGAAAAGTTTTGTAAATGAGTTCCAATAGTTCATGGATTAGGGACCCAATCTTATGGGGTTCCACAGACTTCTGTACAGATTTAGATTAATCTTTCTATCTACCCAATGGGACTCTGTGGGCAGTCTAGAAGGTACCATCAGAGATGCTTAATTTTGCAGTTCTCAAATTGTGGATTTGTGTCTCCAGAGGTAACATGCTTGTTAACAGCAAAAATGTATTAAATAAATAAATAAATAATATATAGAGGTGAAAAATAACAGAACTCAACTCTATTGTCCCTCTGCAAATTTGTGTACAGAGTCAATCCCTTACCTCTCTCTAAAAGTGCAAAGTTTCAAAAAGTTCAATGAATAGAAGAGTGTTGGGGGCGGAATAGATCTGAGAAGGAGAAGAAGTCTGGAGATAAATGTGAGAAGGGAGGGGACAGGCAGTAGAAACAAAAGTGAAACTGTTTGAACAGCATATTCCAGGAGTCTTGAGGTCTTTCTGAGTGTAGCCTTCATTGAATTGAGATCTACCATACCATTCGCTCACTAGAAGGGAAAACCTATAATGACAGCAGGCCATAAAAGAGATCCAGTTTGGGAATATTTTAATGAAGTTCTTCTACCTGTGGGTACGACAGGCACGCATGCAAAATACAAACAGTGTTACAAAGAAATGCAAGGCCTGGTTGCCTGCATGAAATATCATCATGAGAAGTGTTCCTTTTCAGGAGGAAGCTGCATTGAAGATGATGAAAGGAACATGTCTGAACAGGCCAGATCTTCAGATTGGTAAACTTTTTTATTTCATACTTCTTTCTTAAGTATGGACTATTCTTGAATTCTCATGTTTGAGCAAAAAAATATAGTTGTTACTCTATACCATTTTAGATGCAGCTGTGATAAAAAATAGCTGAAGTAGGCAGATCTTCATTTTACAATTTCATCTTCAAAGTAGTATTGAGTGTCAGTGGTGCAATGAGTAATACTAAATGAGCAGCATGGTAATAACAATTAAATAACTGCATTGACTTATCTTGTTTAGGAGAATCCATCCTCAACATACAGGATTCTGAAGACTATCCACCTTCAAGATCACCATCATTTTCTATAGTTTCAGAATTATCTGTCAATGATAGTGTTTCAGTCACATCATGTATGTCACATAGCTACAGTATATCACCTGTAGCAAAAAGAAAAAAAATCTTCAACATCCAGAAACAACCATAGATAAGTTTATGGTAATTGATGAAAAAATTGCCCGGTTTGTTTATGCAACAAACTCTCCTTTTCATATGACTGAGAACCCACACTTCATTAACATGGTTCAGTCATTAAAACCAGGATACAGTCCATCCAACAGAGCAGATGTCACAGCCAAATTGCTGGATAAAGTGCATGAAGGAGAAATTGAGCAGTGTGCAAAAGGCCTAGAGGGTGAAATTGTTAACCGGAGTCGTGATGGGTGGAGCAATGTCCACAATGATCCTCTTGTATGTGCTTGTTTGTGACAATAGAAGAAGGGACTGTCTTCCTTACAGAAACAATTGATACATCAGGAAATGCACACACAGCAGAATACTTACAAGAAGTAGCAGTAAAAGCTACAACAAACTGTGAAAAAAATTCAAATGTTTAGTATGCAGCTTGGTCACAGACAATGCGGCAGATATATCCAAGATGAAAAAAAAAAATATTTAGAAGACAGTCCTAAGCTAATAACATACTGTTGCAGTGCTCATTTGATACACCTCCTAGCCAAAGACTTCAGTGTTCCAGAAATAAAGGCTAATGTTGTTGAAACTGCAAAATACTTCCGTAACAACCACTTTCAGCAGCTGCTCTGAAAAAAATGGAAGAAACCAAGCTAACTCCCCCACAAGACATGAGATGGAACTCAGTAGTGGACTGTTTTCAGCACTGTATCAAGAACTAGCCTAATCTGATGACAGTTCATGAACAAAATCGGGAAAAAACAGATGGCACTTTCACAGCCAAAGTTCTCAACATTGAGCTTAAGAGAAATGTTCAACACATGCTGAGTACCCTGGAGCCTATTTCTGTAGCCTTGAACAAAATGTAGGGAAATAGCTGTTTTATTGCTGATGCTGTTGAAATTTGGAAGAAAGTGAATGAGATTTTAAAGAGAGAAATATGTAATGGTAGAGTTAAATTACAAACATTAAAAGAACAAATGGGACAAGCACTATCTTCAGCTCATTTCTTGCAAATATTCTCAATACTTGTTACCAAGGTCAAATCTTAACTGCTGAAGAAGAGTAGTTGGCTATGACATGGACATCCAGCAATCATCCCTCCATAATGCCAACTATAATAAACTTTAGCGCTAAGGGTGACTCATCCAAAAAATATATGTTTGCTGATGATGTTTTAAAGAAAATCACACCAGTGAACTGGTCACTTAAGCACTTGGATTCAGAGACTGCTGAAGCGATGATCTCACTTTTAACAGGAGTAGTTTCTTCTGCTGGTGTAGAAAGAATATTTTCTTTCTTTGGGCTAATTCATTCCAAATTGAGAAATCATTTGGAACCTGAAAAAGCAGGAAAGCTTGTTTTTCTTTTCCAGATTATGAACAAAAAGGAAAACGAAGGTGAAGAGTTAGCTGCAGAAGCCAATATTTTAAGTTTCTCATATTGACCTGGCTGACATAGTCAATTTATTTTCTTTTAAATATTTCATTTAACTATTTTAGTTAAAAACAATTTTAACAAAAGCAAACCTGATTTAAACTTGAATGTTTAAATAAATTCAAAAATTCATATGTTTGTTTTGTTAAAATATTATATGTTTGCTGTTGAAGAAAAAAACTCCAGAATACATAATTTTGTTGTTTTAGTTAAATAAAACAATTTAAATATCTGTCTGGTGTGATACAGCATGGCCAGAGGGCACCCATGAGAGTGTTAGCAGGGGGCCTTATTCCCTGCCAAGGGAAGAAGGTTTGCTTTAGATTAATTAGAGCACCTGACTCCAATTAGAGCACCTGACTTCAGTCATGTGATAAAAACCTCTGCTTCAGTCAGACAGTGTGGGAGTTGAAGGAGGAAGGGTTGATTGGAGCAGAGTGCAGGTTGCAGAAGTTGGAGAAGAGAAGAGTTTGATAAGAGAGAAATAGAAAGTTTGGAGGAGTGCTGGTGGATTGTGAAGTCCAGAAGAAACCCTAGGTAAGGGGTACCAGGCTTGTGTAGAAGGGAGGCAAGAAGCCCTTCACAAACTGAAGGGTAGGAGAGGGAAGTAACCCAGGGGAAGGAATCGCTAGTTCAAGTGGTTCACCACAACCCTCAGGGCCCCTGGGTTGGGACTGGAGTAGAAGGCGGGCCCAGGTCCCTCCCTCTCCACTCCCCTCCTCCAAGGACACTAGTGGAGTAATTAAGAACCGGTTCAGAGACAAGCAATAGCGCCCTGAACCTACCCCAGAGAAAAGAAAGCGCGAGACCCAGCAGAACAGTACCGGCGATTTGCCACACTGGTGATATTCTCCTAGTACAGCATGGCAAGAAAATTCTCCAAATATTAATGATTAGCCTGTTGAATGAATGATTACCCTGTTCATCTCCCAATGACTTCATAAATATCTGCTTCAATTATCTTGGTAAACAAAATAACCAAACAATCATTCATTTTCTGATATAGCTGTAAAACTCCTCTGAAAAGTTTTCAGAATAAATCACTTTAAAAAATGTATAGTGTGTACCTTCTAAAAATGAAACTTACAACTTTATCTGAGTGGTGAAGAATATGTATTAAGGTTATAACAACCAACAAGAATGCACTTTAATGTAGAAATCCATGATGAAATCGAGTCTTCCTGACTAGTGATTTAAATCAATTTGATTTAAATCAAATCCACCCTGATGCCAACAACAGGGGTGTACAGGCTCGGACAGTCATGGCTAGCATCAGCCACCACTCATGCGATGATGTTCACATTGCTACTTTTAGAGCTGTAGCTCAACTTGAGCTAGCACAAGTCTGTCTACTCATGCTAGGAATCACACCTCTCAGCTACATAGTAGGCATACGCTATATGTTTTCCCTGCTCTTGTGGTGATTGGTCTAACAGGAGCAGCACAAGTTTGAGGGTGAACAACCCCAGAAGTTGCTCCTCCAAGGATATAGGGTGACCAGATGTCCCGATGTTATCAAGACCGTCCCAATATTAGGGGCTTTGTCGTATACCGGCAACATATTAACCCACCCACCTCCACCGCCATACCGATTTTTCACACTTGCTATCTGGTCACCCTACAAGAACACCATTTATACTCCTCTCTCCTGGGTCAGCAGTCTAGCTATGAAGCACCCGAAATTCTTCAAGAGCTGCACCAAACCTCTCCCCTCCATCTGGAAAAGTCAAATAATAAAAAGAACGAGGCCTTACATACAAGTTTTTTTCCTCACAGTCCAGTACGTATAATGATTCTTAATCCACTGAAATCAATAGCAAAACTCCCTACATTCCCAACTTGGAGCAGGATTCGACCCTACTTGCCCTTTGGTTTCACCCCCAGTATAGAGATTTCTTACTGGCTTCTTTTGTACTGGTACAGAGGGCTTAATGGTACTTTTTACACTACTATACATGGAAAGTGTTAGATTTGTCAGTTATACTTCTCACTATTAAAGATATGCTTCAATCACTTGACTTACCTTGAAGTTCTTCCTTTTTGACAAATTAACTGTTTTACTTCAATTTAAGCTTTAAACAAATTAATCTCATGTTTCTTTTGTGAACTGTTAAATTACACCAATAAAAAGCAGTAATGAGATCTACAATTTATCTGGTATAAAATTAAGGACCTCAGGGGATACAGCTCACAAGCAAGCCTTATGTTTACTAATTTCCACACCGCCACATTGTCTCTGTGTTTCCCAGGACAGTAGTGTGGGAGCTGACCTTGTCTGTGAAGTCCGAGGCAAAAAAAAGCATTGAGTACTGCAGCTTTTTCCACATCATCTGTCACTAGGTTGCCTTCTCCATTCAGTAAGGGTTCCACACTTTCCCTGACCTTTTTCTTGTTGCTAACATACCTGTAGAAACCCTTCTTATTACCCTTCACATCCCTTTCTCGCTGCAACTCCAGCTGTGTTTTGTCCTTCCTGATTACACCCCTTCAGGGGACCTATGACAATTTACACCAGCTGAGGATCTATTCTCCTTATTTTAAACATTTTTTTTAATGATTTGACTTCTCAAGATGATGCCTGGCACAACTTTTGCTTTAAAAATGAAGCAAACATTTGAAAAAATATTTTAAAAAAATCAAATAAATCACTCAGTAATTTGATTGCTAGGAACTGAAAAACCAGCACTATGAACAGGGCCTCATTTTCAGACACATGCATATGCCAATGTACTCAGTTTAAAGGAGAGGTGTGTGTTCATTCCCCTTCCCCTTAGCTTAAATTTAAAAAATACATCACATTAAAAAAAATAGCAATTTTCATTTCTGTTCTCATCTTGCCAGACCAAACATCTGGAACTGATCTTTGAAACTAAGCACATATTGTGAGGCAGGTTGTATCTCCTCTAATGGACAATGTCCTTTTCAAAGACCCAATCTCTAAATTCCTTTTTAAAGTCATAATAAAAGAATGAAAGAGAACGTTTCTGACATTAGTCTTCTCAAGTATGATTATTTTCCACCTTGATTCATAACAGAAACTTTGGGATGTAAATATCACTATCAAAATTTCTTGAAGATAAAACTAGATACAAATGCTATAGTCATGACTATTTTTAGGCAAGCAAATATAATTCCTTTGCTTTATTCAGCAGCAGAATGCTGACTAACTTGGTTTTGGCACCAAAAGCACATTCATTTTTCCAGATTTCCTCCCATATATATAAAAAGGATTTATACTATTATTATGATGTGAAATGAGACTATGGACAAGTGTATAATAATACAATATGTCAGCCTAGTTGAGACTCAATCTAGTGTTCTTATTCAAGAAACAAGTGTCTAAAAATTAGTTATTTGTTGCATTATTAGCCAGAAGCAAATTCAACGGAGATTATGTTTCTCAGGAGGAAAGAAGGAAATTCTGAAGCAAATATACAATGTATGTAAGTATGATATACCCATTCTATCCACAGACTTTCACAATGTCCTCTGTTTCTCATGTATTTCCTGTCTACCTTATAGTAACGTGATTTGTTATCTACTTAAGATTTCTATTGCCAGACTTTGAACTGCTGCTGAATTTGACCGCAATAGCCCTATCAGGCATTAGACAACTTCAAGCATACTATATTAACTTTGATTAACCTTCAGAGGCTCCCTTTGGCTCAGCATATTGATTTCAAAGTTTTTCTTGTTGACCTTTAAGATTCTCTATGGTATAGTTCTTTGACATCATGAAGATTTATAGTTATCTTATACTCCATGTTCATGTCTTTGTTATTGCCCTTTGGTCATCTATTTTCACGCCTTGTGTGAAATTTCAGTAAGTGATACAGCTTTAAAATATTATAGTGTATTTCTAGTTTTTGGCATATTTTTAACATATTTCCATTTATGTTTTTAAAAAAAGATAGTAGCGTGTAATGGACAACTTTAAAAATACTGTCTTCAGAAACAATTCTGGACACATATAACGTAACATTACTATGAGTTTCTGTGGAGAAAACTATGGTGTCAGACGCAAAGGAGAATAACGTGAGGTGAGGAATAAGCAGCCAGAAGAGTTGAATTATTAAGGAACAACCATTCTGTTTTTATGTAAATAAAACTTTTATATTAACAGTGGGCAAGACAATGACATTTTTTACCACAAGTAAGAATAACTTTTAACAACTTTTAACAAGTTTTCAAAAGATTGCCCTCAGACATCAGTTGCACTTATGGGCCTACTTTATTTCTCATCTTTAAATTTCTGAGAGGAAGTTCACTTTACTGAAATGTAAATTATAGTCTGTCTCCCAGGCAAGTCAATTCAATAATTCTCATTTTATATGCAAATTATAAAAACACATCAAGTATTTGTTGTGCATATGAAACCCTTTCCTTATTCTAATGATGTTTTATTCTTTTTTTTTAGCATAAGGCTTCGTTTACACTGCAAGCACTATGGTGTCACAGATGCAGCTATGGTGATTTAGCTGTAGATACTTGCTACAGCGATGGAAGATGGTTTTCCATTGCTAATCAACGCCCTCGAGAGGCAGTAGCTAGTTCAATGGAAGAATTCTTTCATCAACCAGGCAGTGTCCACACTGGGGTTTAGATCAGCTCAATTATGTCTCTCACGAGTGTGAATTTTTCACATCCCTGAGTGACATAGTGAGGTCAACTTAGGTTATAGATGTAGACCAGGAGTGATAATTATCCCAACTCCAGCAAGGCTGATTTAAAGATTGTCACTCTTTATAGCTTGATCACTTCTTAGACTAGCAGGCTGGAAATTTATTTAAACAAAATTCTGTGTACAATATTCTTCTCCTCTTCCTCAACATGCAAATAAAACAAAAATTCCTCTGGCTCTCAACTATATCTACCAGAAATCAGGATGCAAAGAAAACTCAGTTTTCAGCCTTATATAAGGACTGCTTTCCCCTACTTTCAACAGTCTAGACATTTCCCCTAGCAGAAGGAGTGGGAAGTAGGAAGGAGAAGAGGAAAAGCCTGCCAACAAAACCAGATTACCAGTTTCCTTTCCTTGTGATATGGTCTCTCCTCTTCCTTATCCTACTAAAAGCACAGTTACTTCATGCTGAGAAAGCCCCTGCTCCCTCAGGTAACCTAGGAAGGGGAGGGGATGGGGAGAGCATGGGGGCCCCGGGGTGGGGTGGGGCTGAGTCACATCCCTAAGGGGAAGGGATAGCTCAGTGGTTTGAGCATTGGCCTGCTATACCCAGGGTTGTAAATTCAATCCTTGAGGGGGCCACTTAGGGATATGGGGCAAAAATCTGTCTGGGGATTGGTCCTGCTTTGAGCAGGGGGCTGGACTAGGTGACCTCCTGAGGTCCCTTCCAACTCTGATATTCTATGATTCTGTGACATAGCATCAAGAGTGTACAAAAGAGGGGGCTTACATTAGTCAGATGCTGAAACCACACTCCTGCTTAAAGATAAAGAGGGATCAAGTTGGGGAGAAAAAGTAGCGATGGTCTTCTAAATTCCACCCATAAAATGAGACACCACTCACAAGAGAGTGTGAAGATTGTTCAAAATATGGTCACACACGCTCTCTCATCTCAGCTTGGCCTCAGTGGAGTCTGAATACACTCACTGTCTCTGCTGAGCTCCTTGTGATTCATTTCCTCTCAGTGAAGTTGGCATGCTCTGATGATACATCCGCATTAGCAGGACTCAAATACCTAATGGGACTCATCTAGGCTCCTTGGGCATGGCTGTTTCTGGCCTCTGAGTTAATACCCATTGAGATGAATTGGGCAGTTAATATCTCAGAGCTGTTGTTTCTGGTTCTAAAATGCAGGCAGATGTCACTGCATCAGTTAGCCATACAAATGTGAACCAAGTGTATGTACCACAACATCCTGAACAGCTAGAGATTTTATTTTAAAAGAGTAAATCTTATATTCTGAAGCGATCTAACAAAGATACTGATTCTCCTTGCTGTTGTGTACTGGCCCAATCTGAGCCCTGAAGATGATTGCGCAAGTAGATTCCACTTGCATGCTTGTGAGGGACAACCAGGTAGCAACTCTTCCCACCATATGTCAACCACTGAGCAGAGCTCTTTTTGCTTAAGACACTGTACTCAGTGGGGACAAGCCTGGCCTAAAATGTCCTCTGGCAATGGTTTACCTACTTTCAAACTTGTTTCTTTTCACAGGTTCATAACCATTCCGAAAACAAACTTGGCAGCCTTCTTGCTGTGCTCTGGGCCACTAGGCAAAACAAAATGATCTTCAGCTGAAGGTCTCTGGATAAGCTACATAAGGTTGATTAGTATGAAATGAAGAGTTAAGCAAGGTCAGGAAGTCTGAAAGTAATTGAAAATTGAGCCATAAAAGAGAGAATTGAAGGGGTCTGTATATTATCTTTAACTCATAAACCTTCCTTGAGTACGACTCATCTCTGAGGCTGACCTCAAGTTATGGAGTTAAATCAAAACTGAAAATCTTTTAGTTCATGCCAGCAGGGTCTATCAGGCCAGTTAGTATATGACAAGCTGGTATGCAGTAGAATTTACATGCAGCTGGTGCACACTAATGCACTATATAGACAAGTCCTCAGTGGGATACATTGCATTCTGTTCTGGATAGGACTACCTTTTTCATCAGAATATTTTATTAACATAAATGTTAGATCAATCAATAATGAAAACAAGTCATAAAAATACTTTAAATTGGTCTTTTCCTATTAAGGCAATGATCTCTTAGCAACAAATATACAAATAAAGTAGTTCTAGTGTGTATCTGCGTATCCCTTAGAGCTCTGTTATGGTTAGGAAACTTTTGATTCAAGACTACTAAATTTTAGCTCCAAATTCATTGAGGCTTAGTAAACACTTAGTCATTACACTTAAATTCTTTGTCTTCCAAGAACATGGAAATGTATAGAGAGTACATTGTAATTTTGTTGGTAGCAGAGGTGTAAGTAGAATTTATTTTTTATCGGTACTCTGCACATAGGCAACTCATGGGAGGAACGCAAGGGGGGGCACCAGCTAAAGAAGGGGCGTGTGACCCTCCCATGTGACTCAGCCTCACCTTGCCCCCCAGCCTGGGGCCTCCACACTCTCTCCATCCCCTCCCCATCCTAGGTTATCTGGGGGAATGGGAGCTCTGTCGTCCAGCTGCGCCAGATACAGACTTCTGAACTGCAGGGCTCTCCGGAACTGCAGCAGCAAAAGGAGCAGAACACGAGGCCGCCAGGCGTCCCCACACCGGCAGCTCCTCCAGCGTGGCTGTACCACCCCAGCCCCTGAGTATATGGAATTGTATATGGAATTTCCTGCTCTATACGATTTTATCTGCCACGTACTTTCAGATATGTAAGAATAAAATTGCAGCCTAATTAAAATTACCTCCAGTGTCTCCTGTCCTTCTGGCATAGCAGGACAAATGAAATCAACAAGACAAATTACAATAAAGATAAGTGTAAAACACTATACTTAGGAAGGAAAAAAATCAAATACACAAATATGAAACGGGGAATAAATAACTGGTTAGGCAGTAGTACTGCTGAAAAGGATCAGGGGTTTATAGTGAATCACATATTGAATAGGAGTCAACAATTTGATGCAGTAGCAAAATACGGTAATAACATTTGAGGTATAGAACAGGCGCATCATATGTAACACCCAGGAGGTAATTGTTCCACTCTACTCAGCACTGGTGAGGCCTCAGTTGCAGAACAGTGTCCAATTCTAGGTGTCGCACTTTAAGAAATATATGGATAAATTGGAAGGAGTCTAGAGGAGAGCAACAAAAATGATTTTCAAAGGTTTAGGAAATATGACTTACGAGGAAGGTTAAAAAAACTGGACATGTTTAATCCTGAAAAAAGAGAACTGAGTGGGACCCTGATCACAGTCTTCAGGTATGTTAAGGCTGTTATAAAGAGAACAGTGATCAATTGTTCTCCATGTCCACTGCCGGTAGGAAAAGAAGAAATGGGCTTAATCTGCAGCAAGAGAGATTTAGGTTTGATATTAGGAAAAACTTTCTAATTATAAAGATAGTAAAGCTCTGGAATAAGCTTCCAAGGGAGGCTGTGGAATCCCCATCATTGGTGGTTTTTTTTTTTTAAGAACAGGTTAGACAAACATCTGTTAGGGATGGCCTACGTATACTTTGTCCTGCCTCAGTGCAGAGGACTGGACTAAATGACCTCTTGGGGTCTCTTGCAGCCCTACATGTCTATGAAGGCAAAAAGACACCCTTTAAAAAAATGGAAGTTAAATCCTAGTGAGGAAAATAGAAAGGAGTATAAATACTGGCAAATGAAATAGACTCATAGACTTTAAGGTCAGAAGGGACCATTATGATCATCTAGTCTGACCTCCTGCACAATGCAGGCCACAGAATCTCACCCATCCACTTCTATAACAAACCCCTAACCTATGTCTGAGTTACTGAAGTACTCAAATCGTGGTTTAAAGACCTCAAGGTGCAGAGAATCCTCCAGCAAGTGAC
>NC_133770.1:133949260-134044356 GCF_003597395.2 Chelonoidis abingdonii
CTGTTCCTGAATTCTATTTCTCCTTCACTGGCCCGTCTTTTCTTCTGCCTGGTTCTCTTAGTCACATGCTTTCACCATCCACTTTCCTCACCCAGCAGTCTCCCCTCAGAATTCTTTGGTCCTGCTTTCATCTGCAAGTCTGAGATTATCCCTTCAGCCTCCTCATGTCTTTGCTCCATCATCTGCTTGAACCCCCTTCTAAACTCATCCAGAGTTTCCACCTGCATCTCCAGTCCTTGGATGTTTTCTTCCATCAGCTCTATCAGGCAGCACTTCATGCAGATGAAACTCTTGTCAGGTACCACCTCCAGGATCATGTACATGCCGCAGCTTCCACATCCGGTCATTCTCATTGTGTCTTTCACTGCTTCCTCTGTATTGGTCATAGCCTTCCCACCTAAAACCTGTTAGTCAAAGAAACGCAAACCAAAACCAACCCCCAACAGGCGCCAGAACACTGGCAGACCACCACCCATTCCCTTTACTAGCCTGTCAGTTCCTCTGCCTAGGTCTCTAAGTCTCCCCCTGAAACTCCCCCTGAAACTCCCCTGTTTACAGCACTGTTTGCTGGCTGCTGTACCGCTGCAGCTGTCTATGCTGCTGCCTGACTGGCTGGCTACCTTTATAGGACCCCTAAGCAGGTAAGCCCCACCCCCTAAGCAGGGCTCAGCTTCCTTCCCAGCACACTGCCCCTCCCAGCCTCCACATATACAAACTACGAAATACAATACACAAGATACAAAAACCTGTTCCTCCAACTGAACTCCCAGTGAAATGTAAAACTACAATTAGGAAGGACAAAAAAGAATTTGAGGATGGGGCTGGCTCCAGCATTTTTGCTGCCCCAAGCGGCGGAAAAAAAAAAAGAAGAAAAGAATAAAAGCTGCAATCAATGGCACTTCAGCGGCAGCTCTACAGCCGCCTCTTCATTCTTCGGTGGCAATTCGGCGGCAGGTCCTTCCCTCCTAGAGAGACTGAGGGACCTGTCACTGAATTGCTGCTGAAGAGCCGGATGTGCCTCCCCTTTACGTTGGCCACCCCAAGCACCTGCTTGCTGCACTGGTGCCTGGAGCCGGCCTTGTTTGAGGAACAGTTAGCCAAAGACTCAACAAGTAATAGCAATTTTTTTTAAGTATATGAGAAGCAGAAAGCCTGCTAAACAACCAGTGGAGTCACTGGATGATTGAGGTGCTAAAGGACGATAGCCATTGCAGAAAAACTAAATGAATTCTTTGCAGTGGTCTTCACGGATAAGTATATGAGGGAGATTCCCAAACCTGAGCTATTTTTGTTAGGTGACAGATCTGAGGACCTGCCCCAAACTGATGTATCATTAGAGGAGGTTTTGGAACAAATTGATAAATTAAACAGCAATAAGTCACCAGGACCAGATGGTACTCACCCAAGAGTTCTGAAGTAAATCAAAAGTGAAATTGCAGAACTACTAACTGTAGTCTGTAACCTATCATTTAAATCAGCTTCTGTACCAGATGACTGGAGGACTGCTAATGTGCTGCCAATTTTTAAAATGGGCTCCAGAGGTGAGGCAAACTGGCTGAAACTATAATAAAGAACAATATTGTCAGACATATAGATGAACATAATTTGTTCAGGAAGAGTGAACATGGTTTTAAAGTAAAGGGAAATCATGCCTCACCAATCTACTAGAATTCTTTGAGGGAGTCAACAAGCATGTGGACCCAGGGGATCCAGTGGATATAGTGTACTTAGATTTTCAGAAAGCCTTTGACAAGATCCATCACCAAAGACACTTACGCAAAGTAAGCTGCCACAGGGTAAGATGCTATCATGGATTGGTAACTGGTTAACAGATAGGAAACAAAGGGCAGGTATAATTGGTCAGTTCTCAGAACGGAGAGATGTAAATAGTGGTGTCCCCCAGGGGTCTGTTCTGGGACCAGTCCTAGTCAACATATTCATAAATGATCTGGAAAAAAGGGTAAACAGTGAGGTGGCAAAATTTGCAGATGATACAAAACTACTCAAGATAGTTAAGTCCAAAGCAGACTGCAAAGAGTTACAAGAGGATCTCACAAAACTGGGTGAATGGGTAACAAAATGGCAGATGAAATTTAATGTTGATAAATGCACAGTAATGCACATTGGAAAGCATAATCCCAACTATACATATAAAATGATGGTATGTAGTTAGCTGTTACCTCTCAGGAAAGAGATACTGGAGTCTCTGAAAACATCCAGTCAATGTGCAGCGACAGTCAAAAAAGCAAACAGAACGCTGGGAATAATTAAGAAGGGGATAGAAAATAGGACAGAAAACATCATGTTGCCTCTATATAAATCCATGGTATACTCACATCTTGAATACTGTGTACAGATGTGGTCGACCCATCTCAAAAAAGATATATTGGAATTGGAAAAGTTTCAGAAAAGGGCAACAAAAGTTATTAGGGGTATGGAACGCTTGCATATGAGGAGAGATTAATAAGACTGGTACTTTTCAGGTTGGAAAAGAGATGGCCAAGGGGAGATATGATTGAGGTCTATAAAATCATGACTGGTGAAGAGAAAGTACATAAGGAAGTGTTGTTTACTACTTCTCATAACACAAGAACCAAATGAAATTAATAGGCAGCAGGTTTAAAGCAAACAAAAGGAAGTATTTCTTCACACAATGCACAGTCAACCTGTGAAACTTCTTGCCAGAGGATGTTGTAAAGGCCAAGACCATAACAGGGTTCAAAAAAGAACTAGATAAATTCATGGAGAATGGGTCCATCAATGGCTATTAGCCAAGATGGGCAGAAATGGTGTCCCTAGTCTTAGTTTGCCAGAAACTGGGAATGAGCGATAGGGGATGGATCACTTGATGATTACCCATTCTGGTCATTCCCTCTGGGGCACCTGGCACTGGCCACTGTCAGTAGAGAGGATACTGGGCTAGATGGACCTTAGGTCTGATCCAGTGGGGTCATTTCTTATGTTCTTATGAATCTATATTTGATTGGTTGTGAATCTCTTAGAAATAAAACTACCAGTTTTACTGAAACAGTTAAACCAAAGAGCTGTCTAAATGTAAGCATGCAGTAGCGAAAACTGAAGGAACTGTTTGAATATACCAGACTATGTTACCATTGTACAATATTTTAAGAATGATGCTGGTGAGGGGAATCAGATTGCAAATCCCAATAATAATAAACTTACTGGATCAATTCTAAAATCTGACAAAGCAACTCGTAACATTCTTCCTAACTCATGGAATTTCCCAAGGCTATCTGGGGGATGAAATTTTCACTTGAAACCATGAGCACATTATTTTAAATCCAAAATACTGCTCAGCCTTATGAATCATATAATGTTAGTACACGATTATCAAGGAAGATCTGTGTGGAAAAATTACAGATTACATTCTAACTTCTCTACATCAGTCACAGAAATTTAAACTCCAATCTGTGTCATACATTTTCCTTTGTGCCTGTCACCACTGGAAGAAAAATATTTTGAAAGACTTTGCAGAATTTAAGACTGCTTGGTTAATTCGTAAAGTTGAATCAAGGAAAGAGAAGAAACCTTTGAAAGTGTTCAATCTGCTTGCAAAAGTGAAATTTCATTTGTGGTATAAATGTCAAAAGTAACAGAGTAAGGACATATAAAAAAAAACTAAAAAACAAAAAAGATTATAAATTATCCTTTATTTTGTTTTGAACAGGCCTGCTGGTGGTCTAACAAAAAGTCCACAATCAATGAATGACAAACTTCACAATTATCAAGTTTATCCTTTGAACTTAGGAAACTTAAAAATTAGTCCAATATGTGAGGACCATATTCCTCTTCTACTTTTATAGAATTCTGACTAGAACAGAGTGAGCATATTTTTTCTCCTAGTTTGCAACAAACAAAATAAATATGCCTATGACAAATCCCCATCTGTAACAACTTTCCTTTAGGAGGCCTCTCATCTAGCTAATGTCGTATAACAGCATCCTCTAACTCGCAAACATGAATTTCTCTCAGTAAAAGAAAAACAATACAGCTATAAATACACACTCATGAATCAAAATATTTGCAAAGAATGCAAGTATTCGTTGATGGGAAGGCATAGAAGCTACTCACCACATTACAGCCAGGGCAGTCAGGGCCATTCTCACATGTCCTGCGACGAGCCTGAATCCCACCCCCACACTGGGTAGTGCAACGCTCCCACGGACCCCAGCCTGTCCAAAACATATGTGGAGGGCACAGCAAGTGCTCATTGCAGTATCTGTGACAAGGGAAAGCAAAAGGGAAAAGAAACTATTTAGTACAACAAAAGGTTTTCCATTATTTAGAAAGATGTTTGCATATGGAAGTGTTTTACCCTGATTGCTTTATATTTATTTGTTGAACGCTTTTTTTAAAAACATCACAAGCAACAGTTGTCAAACTATATATAATGTATAACCATTAACGGAATTGTATTTTGTAATACTGTGGGTGTAGCATTTTCTTCATTGTCTAATCTCTTTCTACAATCTATTTAGTTGTACTGGTAGCATATTATTCACTATAGTAGTTAGGTCAGTCGCTGTTTTCGTAGAAGTAACACTCAGAGATACCTGAGGGCAGAATTCGGTTCATGGACAAGATAAGTAGACATCTATGTTGGCATTGCTTTACTAGAAGAACCAAGCTTTCTTTTTCCAGTTCAAATATAGCTGAGTTTGCTTTTCAACTGTTCCAGAGTATTTCATTTTATAGGTAAAATAAGAGATAAAACATGATTCCAAGCATAGGAATACTATAGTGTTTTGATTATGTTATTGCTTTTACCTCTAAAGTGTGTTTCTACTCATTGTAACCTAGATAGGTTTTCTCAGTGGGCTGCAAACAACCTGAATCAGAAGAGCAGATAGCTATCCAAGGGGAGAAGCCAAATTCTACTTCATGGATTTTGTCTGGCCTGAACAAAATCATACAGGACAC
This sequence comes from Chelonoidis abingdonii, assembly GCF_003597395.2. NCBI lineage: Eukaryota > Metazoa > Chordata > Testudines > Testudinidae > Chelonoidis > Chelonoidis abingdonii. Next base: position 133,954,202 of record NC_133770.1, read on the forward strand.
AATTTCCTTCCTTCCTACTGCTGGTGTACTGGTAACCTAATATCTATTTTCCCTTTACCCACTCAGCAAGTTTCTATCCATTTGTAATGTTCTGCCATGAAAACTAGCATTAATATTTCAATCTCAATTTTTTATACTTGAATACAAATAATGATGTTACATATCTACTGTTGCCTTCAATAGAATCAGTGGCAGTGACCTTTCTTTCACAAATCCCTAAAAATCTCAACCTGTAATTCTTTATGACTAAAGTATTGGGGCTTGTCAAGGTGAATAGTTAGTGCATGGCAAGCCGGGATGTAAATATACAGTGCACTACTTTGGCCACACAGACTAGGTGTCTGTGTGGACCCTGCTACTGTGCACTAATAGCTCCCTAGTTTGCAATGACCTACTCTCACTTCAATGTGGAACAGATCAAAGAGTACTAGGTACCTTTTAATGCACAGTAGCAGGATCCACACAGGTAGTTAGTAAGCAGCAAGCTAGTGCACTGTAGGTTTACACCCCAGCTTGCCGCACACTAATTATTTACTAGACAAGCCCTCTGAATGTTTAGAGCCAATTGCTCTGTGTGTATGTGTTTGTACTGCACATGTAGATGTATTGTGACAAAGTTCCTCCTCTACCTTGGTGGGTCCTGCGCTTATTGGCGGATTTGTTCACCTCAGTGATCTTCTCCTCTTGTGGAACCCACAGTCTGGGTCAGCTCCTCCTGTGTCTGATCAGGAGTTGGGAGGTTTGGGGGGAACCCGGGCCCGCCCTCTACTCCGGGTTCCAGCCCAGGGCCCTGTGGATTGCAGCTGTCTATAGTGCCTCCTGTAACAGCTGCATGACAGCTACAACTCCCTGGGCTACTTCCCCATGGCCTCCTCCAAACACCTTCTTTATCCTCACCACAGGACCTTCCTCCTGGTGTCTGATAACGCTTGTACTCCTTAGTCCTCCAGCAGCACACCCTCTCACTCTCAGCTCCTTGTGCCTCTTGCTCCCAGCTCCTCTCACACACTCCTTCTCCTCTAGCTCCTCCCTGCCTGACTGAGGTGAGCTCCTTTTTAAACCCAGGTGCCCTGATTAGCCTGCCTTGATTGGCTGCAGGTGTTCTAATTAAAGTAGCTATCTCTACTGCCTTCTAGAAAGATCTTAATTGGCTCCAGGTGCCTTGATTAACCTGGAGCAACTGCCATTTGGTTACCAGGGTACTAGGGATTTGTTTAGCCTGGGGCTAACATACCTGTTTCTCAGTACTTTACTGTTGCCATCTGGCCTTGCCCCATCACAGTATGTTTACCTTACACGTGGGATTCTACTTGAGTAAATTTTGCTTTCCGGCCAATGCAACTCCACTGAAACTGACAAGGTTGCATGGGAAAAATGAGTCCAAAATCTGGTCTGATGTGTATGTAGAGCAGGGCAAACTATTCACAGCACATAATATATTTGATTGAGACCCTTTCCCCCCCTTTTGTGAGAATTATCTGAGAAAAACTCCAATTTTTATGTATTTGCTAAATCAAATTATCCAGAAACAGGTTGTCCAGCCTGTGCATTATTTATAAACTATTTACCTATTTATTTGAATATTCACTATTAGTAATTTGCTGTTCACACTGTAATTGGTCACTTAAGTGTGGTGTTCTGCTCTGATAGCTTCAAAACCCTCAGAATGTTCACAATGGCTTTGCAAACATTCACTGTGCAAAAATAGTCACATGCACACATTTGCATGCATATTTGTGACACTCTTCTCTGTGATCAATTGGTGAACAAAAGTTTGCTAATATGAATATTCATGGGAATAGAGGAAAAGGGATCCTCACATATGCTGAAGAAATTTCATGCTTTTATTAGTCAAAGCAACATGCACAGATTTTTTGCAGTATTCCACCTGCTCTTAGAAAAGCAGTTGTAATGAACTTTGGGACACACACATGCAATAAAATGAATCTCTGTCATTAAGCCAAGAAGCTATAGGTTCATGTCACATAAAATGTGCTATAAATGAAGTGTCTTTTTTTAATACCAAGTCCCATTTTCAAATGTCAACATGTCATGTTTCTTGCTCTCTCTCAAGTAAGCATAGGGGAGAAACAAGTCTTTACCAAATTAACTTTGTGGCTGATACTCGAAGTATTTGAAAGGTTACGAATGCCAGAAGTCAAGTCCTGTTAAAGATACATCTGAAGCTACAAAAATCACAAAATACTTATACAATCTGCTTAACTTTTAATAAAGCAAAATCAGCCACAGAGCTGGGTTTGCATTTTTCTTCCCTTTTGAAAATATCACAGCACACAAGTGTAGTCTTAGATTCACCTCAGCCAGCCAAGCTCCAAAATCATCAGGTATGTTTTTATAGTTTAAAGATCAAGTGCAGGAGTGAATCCAGGAACTGTGTTGTAGCGTGGGGTTTTGAGCCACGTTTTATTAAGCCTCTTTCCGGCTGCATTTCAAGTTAGCCAGTAACTTCTTATTCCTTTTTACACACTCTCTCTTCCTTTTAATTTTTTTCCCAATGACCCAGAGAGCTTACATTCTACAGTAATTCAGCAAAACAAGCAATGCCAGAAACTAAGATCTGTGTTTCTGGGCAGGCCTAGTACTAGTCAGAAACTAAGATGGGGGCAGAAGGGAGAATGGTGCACACACACACACACATAAACACACACAAAAAGGCTAGGCTAGTGCAATGATCCCCCCTCTCCTTTTCTGATGAGTTCAAGTTCAATTATTCACACATACGATTGGGAGAAAAAACAACACAGATGAATCTACTCCAGCATCCCCTTCGCAGAAGCAGCCTATATGTGATGTTTCAAAAGAAGATTAAAAAAAACAAACCTCCAACAATCCACTTACATAGTCAATTCTATTTCACAGAGGGAAATTTCTTGCTGACCACAGCAGAAGGTAAATGTATGCCCTGGAGCATAAAGATTGACAGCCCTTTAAATATTTACCTAAATTAGTTTAACAGCAACTGCTATTCTTATTCCTAGAAAGCTATAATGCTTTAAAAAATTACAGTTTTTTGCCTCAATAATACTGTGCAGCAATGAGTACCACAGGTTAATTATATAGCAGTTGGTAAAAATGGATTCTTAATTAATTTAAAATGTGTTGTAATGTTAATTGTGTGTCCCCTTTGTTTTTGTACTCTATTACAATAGAGTGTGAATAATAACCACCAATTAGACTCCTCTATATCATTATGCTGGAAGGTGTTGGCGGCTATCAGCTAGGGTTGCCAGTTTTCTACTTGCACTAAACTGAACACCCTTGTCCCACCCCTCCTCCAAGGCCCTGCTCCTATTCACTCCATCTCCCCTCCCTCTGTCGCTCGCTCTCCCCGCCCTCCCTCACTCGCTCATTTTTACCAGGCTGGCTCAGGGGCTTGTGGTGCAGGAGAGGGTGAAGGCTCCACAGTAGGGCTAGAAATTAGGAGTTCAGACTGCGGGAGGGTGCTCTGGGGTAGGGTGACCAGATAGCAAGTGTGAAAAATCAGGATGGGGGTGGTGGGTAATAGATGCCTATATAAGAAAAAGCTCCAAATATCAGGACTGTCCCTATAAAATCGGGACATCTGGTCACCCTAGTTGGGTCGGGGACAGTGCTCAGAGCCCCCTGGCTGCCTCTACGCATAAGAGCTGAAGGGGGCATGCCGCTGCTTCCAGGAGCTGGGTGGAGCCACAGCAGGTGGGAAGTCTGCCTTAGCCCCGCTGCATTGCCAACTTGACTTTTAATGGCCCAGTCAGTGGTGCTGACTGGAGCCACCAGGGTCCCTTTCCGATCGGGCATTCTGGTCGAAAACCGGACACCTGGCAATCCTACTATCAGCAGGCATTTCTTTCATTTTCACTCAAGCACAAACCTCACTGAGGATCATGTGTGTGCTAGCCACTCTGCATTAAGGTTAAATTCAATAGGTTCTTTAACTCCTTTAGGAAATAAGATAGCTGAAACAACAGAAAACACTACCCCAAGAGACTAGGCCACATGCATGACTAATCAGAAGCTGAACTACGGTGGGCAAAGGCTTTTTTCCTGGACCTAACTGCAAACTCAGGAGCCTTGTGTGTGTATATGTGTCAGCAGTACACAGGACCAGAAAAGCCAAGACAGAGCCAGAGAAGCACTGATAGGATAGTCCTGAGAGGACACCACATGAAAGAATTTTCTGGACAGAGTAATGTCTGGAAGGGCAGGCCTAGCACTGTGAGAATGGAAACAGCCTCCTGTTTGATCCTACTGTGTTCAGAGAAATAGGGTTTTGTACATCCTTTGTAAATAAACATGATTGACCTACAGAAATACATTATTTGTATCATAAACTTCTCCTACAGGAAACAACGCTCAAGGCCCCAAAGACTGGCTAACTGCTTGGGCCGAAAGAGGCAACAATATCACTGTTCTCCTTCAATGCTCCTTCCCAGACTTTTTCAAACCTCTTCTCCTATATAAGCAACTCCTGCACTTCCAGTTATTTTCATTGCTCTTATCTTGACTTGTTCTATACCTACTATGTCATTTTTGAAAGGAAGTCATTGACACTAAATGCATTTAGTAAAAATATCATTGACAACAACTTCCATATTATTCTCTCTTTTCTTAATGGAACCAAACCCCTTTTTCACCATTCATTTATTCCTTCATTTTTGACCAAGATTGAGCAGATGTTTCTGTTGACATGTCCATGCCGATGTTTAGATATTTGTCCTGACAGTTTAATAATCCAGAATCCAGTGTATACTAGTGAGTTAAATGATTCCTTTCTAATGTTTATTACCTTGCACTTGTGTACAGGCTGTTTGATTATCAAGTTTTTAACCCCACGCTCACCACTGTTTTCCCTGAGCAGAGGGGAGCTGAAACCTATAGATCTAAGCATGATGTGGGGTGAGCTAACTCTGCAGCATACTCATCCCTATGTCTCCAAACCCCTCCATGGATTCCAATCCATAGGTGTGGGCAGGGAGGGGGAGGTGGCCAAAGCTTTGTCAGATTCTCTTCCTCAAACTTTCATAGAAAAAAGAAGCAAGTTACTGAAGTAACTTGACTGGATTCCTCACCCATGGTGAAGCCTCCTCTCCACTATCCCTAATTTTCTGTGGAGAGTAGTGGTCAGAGATACCTTGCCAACTTGGCTCCTGTAAGAGCTGGGCTGTCAAGGGGGCAGCGGGAACAAGGAGAGACAGTGGAAATGCAGAGAGAGAGATCTGTAGGTTTAAGGAGTTGATCCTCCATCTTCTAACACAGGATGGGAGGGGAGAAACCTTTACACACAATGGAAGAAGGAAGAGGAATAATCATACACCGAAACTTAAACAGTTTCCACGGTCTTTGAAGAAATAGCCCACACAGAGAAAAATGAAGCCATTTCTGAGGTCCTTCAGGAATTCATCAGGATTCTTCACTCTTGAGTTTTGATGAGAAACAATCTATTGTCGGCAAATGTTGCCACTCCACTACTCTCACTCCTTCTCCATATTGTTTCTAAATACACTGAACAGAAGCTGTACTATTAACTTCTCTATACGCTGAGATTGGCCATGTAATCCTATTCTTAGGGCTCATCTTCATGTACTACTGTAATGCTGAACATGAAGATGCTCTTATGGTGACAGGAGAGCTTCTCCCATCAGTGTAGTTAATCCATCTGCCCAAGAGGTGATAGCTATATTGAGGGTAGAAGGTCTCCTGTCAACATAGAACCATTTACACAGGGGCAGGGGGTTAGATCAGTATAACTACATTGCTCAGGGGTGTGCATTTTTCACATCCCTGCATGATATAGTTATACTTATAGAGGTATGTTGTGTAGACCTGGCCTGAGTTCCTAACTTTTAACCATTTTTTCATTCTTTTGCTTGAGCCCTGGGTTATAAAAGACCCCTGTGCTTAACTTTAAATTGGTAAATAGTCCCATTGATTTGAAGGGAATACTCACATGCATAAAGTTATGCATGACGTGTGTAAACGTCTGCAGATCAGGGAGTTTGTACAGTTTCATGGATGTAATTGAGGGGAAATCTGGCCATATATACTTGAACAGGATAATTTTTTTTTAAATAAATATTCACTCAGATTTGTAAGTAATTTAGCATCAGCCATGCTCATGCCCCTTTTGTGTTTACTTTCTATGGAATTTTCCACACAATGGAATTTTATGAGCACAAAAGTCCATAGAAAATCTGCTTCAAAGTTGTTTGCAAATACTTGTGGAAACTGAGTTTTATATTTACATGCATAAGTATTTGAAGCTGAAGTGAGTGCATATTTGTACAGTCAGGACACAGAAACAATACTCTGTGAAATATCTGATGAACTACAACTAGCTAACACTCTTGGATATTGAATTCAGACGTACAACTGGTCATAATGAAGCAATATAGCTAAAAATGCATCGAAAATTTGTTACATAATTTCAGTGAATAAACCTGAGGAAATCACAATCTTCTTTCTGTTGTTCTGGAAGCAGGAAAAGAAGTTACACTTTTTTAGTAAATGTTAATTGTGAATTATTGGCTCAGCACTACTAAATATATGGGCCTGATTTAACAGTGCATTACTCCTGTTTTATACAGGTGTAATTCATTTGGTACTGGAGTTAAGCAGTGGTAAATCCAGCCCATTATATCCACTGGTTCTCCTGCATTCACTGTTTTGCCAGCTCAACAAATTCTAAGATACAAGAGAAGCAGTTTCACTTTTACAAAACCTAACACTGATTTGCCCTTAATATACTTTGCTCTTTAAGATGCAATCTAAAATGATTTCCTCAATTACTTTTCTGGTACCAAGGTGGTCCTGGAGAATGAAGTGAGGTTGTACTTCAGTTGTCTGGAAAAGCAGCTTTATAAATGATGTTATACTTTTTTTTAAGTAACTCAACTACTTCAATCTTTTGAACCTTCACAGCTCTTCAATACCACCATCTAGTCCTTGCAATTTATTATTTTATTTTCTGAAGTTATTCCATATATCATTGTCCTTTTTTACAACTTGCTTTTCTAGTGTACCCACTTTCTCAATAGTGAGCATTTGATTTCTGATTCACTGACATGATTTCTTATTTTCTATACTGTGACGGGGTTTATGGACTGCCCACTGGGCCAATGGAGCTGACCAATCATTGTAGGCTCAGGAGACCACGCCCCCTCTCTCCTGCTGTATCTGCTCTAGGTGGAAAGGACAGATAAAAGGAGACAACTCAGCTCAGTAGGGACTGGCTGAGGAGGAGGAAGGACATGTGCTGCAGGCTCCTGCAGAGGAACCATTGACTCTCCAGACTACTGAGGCCATGGACCTGGACAACGCTGTGCAGGAACAACCAACTGTGGAAACTGATGGGAATGCCAAGACACTGCTAGCCAAGGAGATGCCCAAGATGGGCTTTATGGTAGGAAGAGGTGATGTGTAGGGGTGCATGCAGGGCCAAGTGCCCCCCCCCCAGCAAACTTCCCAGGCGGGGAGTGGAACGGGCAGGGCCAGAACCTCTTCCAGCCATGCTGAGATGCTGCCTGGTACAGCACAGCAGCTGCCTGGGAGAGCACCTGGCTGCAGCAGCAACAAGCTAACCTCTGTCCTGGGATTGGCTTCCAGGTACAGCGGCCAAACGAGCTGGAGCCTTCTCCCTGCAGCATGTTTGGCCCCTGTCCCCAGAAGCTGAGCCTAGGCAGGGAGTGGGCTGCCACTGCCACCCCTCCCAAGCCAGGCTCTCTTCCAGGAAGCTGGCTATGCTGCAAACAGCAGCAACGGGGAGCAGTTCCATCCCACTCCCCACCCAGGCCTGGTTTCCAGGTAGAGCAGCTGAACATGCAGGGACAGGGGGAGCCAGTGGCAGTGGGAGGATAGAGCCCCTCTCCCACACGCAGGTAATGTAGGGTGGGGAGGGGGCAGGGAGAGCAAGGGGGGAGGAGACACATGGGTAGGTGACATGTCGTCCCATTAAGGGAGGCACCAGTTGTCTAATAGGGAACATGAGCTGATCCCTCTATCCTTAATAGGAAGTTTACCGGCTTCATGGGGCCCTGGATCAGAACCCGGTAGAGTAGGGTGGGTCCGGGTTCCCCTCCCACCGCCCTGCACTTGCCACTAGATGTGACTACCAGGGACTCTTGATATACACTGTCTGTTTGCTCTGCCTCGCCCAGAGGATTAGGGCCCCCAAACTGCTATTGATTGTCCCAGCCAGAAGGCCTAGGGACCATAGACTGACTGCTTTCTCTGCCCTATCCATTGGTCCTGAGTTCTTGATTGTGATAGCCTGACTGAGCACAGATTCTCGATGACTCTGTGATGAGGTGTATCAACCATGCACTGCATAAATGAGGGCGGCCCATGCTGGACATGCCAAGCCCCTGTGATATATACCTGTCAATATTTATTCTTTAAAGTGTCTATTTATCCTTTAATCCATTTTACAAATATAATACAAAAAATGACACAATACTTAACCAAAACTCACCCTATGAATTTTACTCAAATCTCAACTCACTCAGATTCTCTTTTGCACTGTACTGACCAGTCATCTCAACAAAACTGATAACTGGTGTTAAGGCTGGGAGAGAGCTATGAGATTTTAGTTAAAGTTCCATATTTCCTGGGGGCAGCTTTTTACTTGGATAACCTATCTTCTGAGAGTATATTACAGCATATCAAAATCTTGGTCTTTTGACCAGAGAATGATATATATGCATTGCTCTGAAACAGTCAGAAGTGTGCACATTTTCTGTGACACTTGCCCTTTAAATTTTGTGTTACATGGACAGAGTCCTAGAATTTCCATGAAAACAGCAGTGTGGTGTGCAACATTGGCCCATTGAAATGACTTATTAACATGAAATGGTAAAGTTGTTAATCTAATTTTTCTCATTATCTTCATCACTGGAAAGATGCAGGTTTAGTGAAAAAAATTCAGTCATCTGTTTTCCCCTCGTTCCGTGAATGTACCTTACAGGAACACTAATGCAAATTTTAAATGTGCATCCAAGAAAAAATAGATCCTCATACATTTTTTAGAACTGATGGTTCATGTACTCAGAATTTTAAACACTATTACATGATTGTATCGCAGCTTGCTATTTCTTCTGAAACTGACAGGATGCCCCTGGAAACAAGATAATACATCTCAATGCAGTAGTCTGTCTAAATATTTATATATAATGAATGTTTAATTTCTTTGTCGGGATTCATGGAAGGTCATAATAAATTGGAGTCTCTTAGATGTGTGAGTGATGGAATCAAAGACCAAACTGTACATTTTGAGGTAGTATAACAAAACATCTAGTACTGGGAGAAGCAACAAACTGTGAAATAAAAGACCAAGTTATAAGCTGACTTGAACTGTTGAGATATACACACAAACAATTTCAGCTGTACTTACCAAAGAACATATTTTATTCCAGTATGGTCTATATTTATTAGATACAAACAAAACCCTTAAAACTTTCCCACTTGTTGTATTGAAACTTAATTTCATTTAAGATATAAAAATTGAACCTAGTCCACCAGTAATGCAGTGCTGTGATCTAACAACACTTTACTGCAGACTTTGAGTCTGGTCAGCTTGCAATTCAAACACAGTACAAGCAATTTCCAGAATCTGAAGGGATAGTAGAGAGGAGTGCCTCAACACAATCAGCTGACTGGCATTGCTGGGAGCTCAGCTTGTTCGGGAAGAACTCAGCTAAGTGAAAACTGAATGCACTGCTGAAGTCCATTTCCTTGTTAATAGTAATTGTAGTAAGATATTGTAATGGAAATTTTTAAAAAAAAGAAAGAGAAAGCAGGTAAAAGAGAAAAATGTAACGTGAAAATGAACCTGAATGGAAAAAACTAAAACAGGCAGTGGAGAAAAGATAACTCACCTCTCCTCACGGTTCTGTCCCACACACACACGGCCCCCATGCCGAGGAGTTGGATTGCTGCACGAACGCTGGCGGACTTGAAAACCAATTCCACAGGTGGTACTGCAGGGTGACCAGGAAGTCCATGGAGTCCAGCCCCCATTTCTAGTAGAATAAGAAGCCTTGGCTCTGTCATCTGGTATAATATACAGTGAACAGCTACATAGGTGTAACTGAGAACAGAATTTGGCCCATTAATATCTGCAGAGATAATTAACTCTGCATGGAGTTAAACTTCCAGAAGAACACTTGGTGGAAAAAAAGATACTTGTTTTTGCCATTGTTTCAATCTGGTCTATATGATACATACTGCTAAAATGGGCCCAATGACCAAACAAATATAAAACCCATACGAGTCCTTGTAATCTGACTATGTAAGAAGGTATGAAACATAGAATTTAAGGCCAGAAGGGACCACCAGATCATCTAGTCTGACCTCCTGTATCTCCAACACCATCAGCAGCTGACACAACTGAAAACAGTCCAAAATATTATAGGCTACAAGAAGCTGGACTATTATGTGCCATAGGCCAAAAATGGGAGGGACCAAGGTGCACCAGTGCCCGAGACCCCATAATAGCGGGGAAATGATTAAGTGAGATATACCCAGATAATCTTGGCAAGTGACCCACCCACTGCAGAGGAAGGCAAAAACCTCTCAAGGATGCTGCCAGTCTGACCTGGGGAAAAATTCCTTCCCATTGCATATATAGTGATCAGTTAGACTCTCAGCATGTAAGCAAGAACTAGCCAGCCAAGCACCTGAGACAGAAAATGCTCAGTGATACCTCAGAGCCTTTGCCCACCCCATTGAATCTCCAACTGAGGGCATCCCTGATGGTTCAAAGTCAGGAGATTAAAAGAACAAAACAAAATACATGGGGGAGGGACAAATCCTTCTTGACGCCGGCAGGTGACTGGCTGAAACCCTGAAGCGTGAGATTTTAGGAACATAAGACACAAACCAGAAATGAGACCCTGGGCTTCCCCCGACCATCACAAGCAACCCCATCGACCTGTCAGAAAACTATAAATGCTTTTATTGTGCCTTGGACAATTCTGATAATTGACCATAGCATATTGGAATTTCACTGCAAATACTTCTAGAGATGAATCTCCTCTAAACTGGGCCTATATAATATTACTATTCCCATTGGGTTTAAAATATATATTTTGTTTAACCTCTCCAAGTTGTATTATATATTTTAAAAATAACAGTGATGCATCCTTTTTCTGATAACATTCTTATTAACAGTCCACATCAGAGCAAATCCATGTATTCATTGATAATTATTTAGGCTAATGACATGTATTACTCTGTTCAAAGCTCAATGAAGTATTTTTTTAACTCACACTTCTAACTTAATCAAATTCATTGCCACAATCGCAAATGTTTACTTTCGTTTTTATAAAATTAAATGACATATGTTGTTTGCTAATACACATTATAAGGCAGGAAGACAATCTGACATTCTCCTATATTATTTCAGAACCCAGAACACTAATAACAGAAAATAGAATTTAATTCTCCTCAGTTAATTTATTCTGGATACATTTAATATTTAAATTCTCACATCAACCTTTTGGAGAGAATTTTGAATTACATATTGCTCAAGTAAGTTAAAGCAGCAGTTCTCAAGCTGTGGGTTGGGACCCAAAAGTGGGTCGCAACCGTATTTTAATGGGGTTGCCAGGGTTAACTTTAGACTTGCTGGGGCCTGGGGCCGAAGCCAAGCCCAAGCCCCACCACCTGGGGCCAAAGCCCAAGCTCAAGCTCCACTGCCCAGGACCAAAGCCGAAGGGCTCCAGACCTGGGCAACGGGGCTCAGGTTACAGGCTTTCTGTCTGGGGCTGAAGCCCTGGAGATTTGGCTTTGCCCTCGCTCTCCACCCACCCACGGCAATGGGGCTCAGGCTTTGTATCCCTTCCCCCTCCCCCCACATCACGGGTGGTGGGGCTGGGGCAGGCTCAGGCTTCAGTCCCCTCTCCTGAGGTCATGTAGTAATTTTTGCTGTCAGAAGGGGGCTGCGATGCAATGAAGTTTGAGAGCTGCTGGGTTAGAGAGTCTGTATTATTTATAGCATGTCTTTTAAGGAAGATTAAGAACTTCAAGTTCATGCCCTCCTTTTCTGTAAACAAAAATAAATAAATAAAACAAGAAAAAAAATCAAGTTCCAAGAAAAGTAAGATTTCAAGAGGAGACAATTACATGAGCTCACAATTCCACAAAATCCACAAATACGATAACAATACCTTACGGGTAGGAGTACCAAAAGGTGCTGATAGAGCTAACAGAATCAATGTGGATTTCTTATACTTGTAAATCCCTAGAAAGCACAGTCATGTTCCCATTAAAGTCAGTGGCTAACTCCTGTTGACTTGTGAACAGTATCATGCCAAATGTCTGGAAAGAAATTTTAAACCCTAAAGAAATCAGTGAATTATAGCAGTTCCCATCGGGTTTCTTCACACCTGAAAACTGCTAGTAAAGATAAGAAATTCAACAAAAATCAAATTCAGCAATGTTATGCTCTTGAGATTTCATTATAAACATTTTAAAAGAATACTAAGGTAAATATAATACAAAATGTCTTACTCTATTGGGAAATGATTCAAAAATTAAAAAGCTCAACTGGTTCAATAATACAAGAGGATAAAAATGTTTAACTTGTCAGATCATTTCAATAGTTGGCCAAAAAGTGCAGCTTTAACTTTTACTAATGGTTTATTGCTATTTGACCATTGCATGAATCTACCCTTGTTTTAATGGACCCATAATTTGACACTACAGAAAATGGCTGCCTGAAAAATATTATAGTTCACAGCTACTGACTTTGGACAGAAAAACAGGGTAGATTACTGTAAGGATTAGGATCAATGGCATGATTTTCAGATGTATTAAAATCAATTATTAGTATGAGTTGTTATACAAATGAGATGATGTAATGTTAGCAGGGGGGTGACTATGATAATAGCTGTGGTGAGCCTCTGAGCATTTCTTTAAATCCATCTAAGACTTCAGGCCCAGCTTTTTAAAGGCATTTAGGCATTGCAGCACTTAGTGCTGCAATGCCCATTTGATATAGGAGCCTAAGTCTCATTTTAAAAGGGGATTTAGGCACTGAGAAGCCAAAATCCCATTGACTAAGTGCCTAAATCTCTTTTTAAAATGAAATTTTGACTCCTCAATCAGTGAGACACTGCAGGAGTGAGTGCAGCAATGCCTAAACACCTATAAATACCTTTCAAAATGTGGGCATCAAAGTCTACACTTCAGGAACAACAGATACCTACTAACTCTTGCTCAAATATTTAGCTTCCTATGGTATCCTTATCCTCTCTTCTGCTCACAATTCTCTACTCTACAGTCAACTGTAAGCACCGTATTGATTTTTCTTATCTATTTACACCCATTCATTACTGTATCTTATATCAGCTGGAATGATTTTTCTTACCATTACATGCAGGATAATAACTGTTCTGATTCATGCAAAAATATCATGAGGTGATTTGGAAGTTAAAGTATTTGCTACTGGTGTAGCATAATTAATGGACTAGAGAAAGTGATAAAAGAAGCAACTTCTGGAAATGAACAGAACAGACCATTTAACAAGCTTCAACTTGAGAGTTAGGTGCAAAAAATGTTTGAAACATGAGTGCCACGTCAAATTAGCCCCACTTCCTTCACTATCACCAGTTGTCAGCACAAGTCTGCTAATCCTACACCGTCTAACTTGGCCATGACTGTTCAAAACAAACAATTGGTTTCTAAGCTTAGATTGAAAAATGATCTGCTCCAGTATTCTATGAGGTCAGGTGAGTGCTCTGGGATGGAAAAGTGGCTGTAAGACCAAACTTGGTGGGCCACAGACCAGGATATTATGCTATCAGCACAGGCTACAGTGGACCTGCCTTCTCTCCAGTGCAGAGAGACAAGCACCCTCCTTTTGCTCCCCATCCCTAGTGCAGTATTCACAAATCCTGAGAGCTGGTCCAATGGAGGTGGTGCTAAAGGGTAGTGACTCCTGGGACTTGGCCCTCAAAATCTGTTCTTTCTGATAACTGGGCCAGAACTAATGTTTAAAAAAAGCTTACTGGTCCTGCAAAAGTCTCTCTGTGCCCCAATAAATTACTAAACTCTGAGGCTTTAAATTGTGGGTGTCACCGAATGCATTGATTTTTTTCCCCCTATATTTCTGTTGTTAATGTTAATTGTGGTCAACTTAAATAGTTTCACAAAATTTGAAGTTAATTTTCCCCACTTGGCCAGTTCTCTCTCCCAGCAAAGTCTGAGAGGCTTATGTCCCATGCTGCTGTGACTATCAATCATAAGCAGTTTCATATTCAAGAAGGAATAGGAAGGCTGTGGATAAGGTTTAAAAGAAGTATTACTGGAAATATGTTTTATTTTTAATACTTTAAAAAAAGATACCCTATAGGATCTGTTTGGGTCTTGCAATTACCTGGAGCAGTTGGCAATCTCCATACTTGGTCCTTCACACTGCCAGCCTCCACACTGAGGCGCTGGACTGTCACACAAACGAGTTCTGCAGAGGCAGGAGCCAACACTGGTACCATCAGTGTGGGTGCACGGTTTCCACTGAGACCACACTCCAAAATTCCCATCCACAGTCAAATTCCTGGTCTAGAAGATAAAAAAGCAGAAAGTCGAGGCTTATGGTAAGACAGCAGAAAACTAATCAGAAGTTCCTTTTAATGTAACTTTTTAATTGCGTAACATAATGAAGTCTGAACTTCAACTATTCAAAATTTAGAGCCACCATAAGAGTCATTCTCAAAAGGATCACACCCTTGTAGACTGTAAATCCTTTAGAGGGAATTCTCTTTTTTGTGTTTGTACAGAATGGAGCCTCAATCTGACTGGAGCCTTTGGACACTATAAATAATAAATAATAAAATTCAATCATCATCACCCCAATATCACTGGCTCCTTTGGAAACAATTCCTACAGAAATTCAACAGGAATTAGAGCCTCATTCTCTCAATCATCTTCTGAAATTATTTGCCATTTCTCCCAAACTCTGCTGTCACTGATTGCAAAACAGAATACGCAAGAATGTTTGCAGAAACATGACGTTAGACTGAAAGGAGAAAATAGCAGAGGATAATGGTCAAGGGATAGATTCTAGGTCAAGCCTATGCTAAATCTTAATGATTAGTAGTTTTCTTTGATATTTATAAAAAAAAACATTTTAATAAAAGAACCATCACTAAAATTCCACTTCCTGGGGAAGCAGAATGTGATTTTAAATATATACATTATATAATGGAAAAAAAACACAATTGTAAAAAACAATACAAATGAAAAAGCATAAAACTTACTTTTAGGACCCTTGCCTTTTCCCTTAAAGTCTATTCCTACTGCCTTCACCTGGAGGAGGATCAGGCTCTTTTATGATGTTGAACAATTCTATCAAAATGCAGTTTAAAAGCTATGTGAAAAAGATATCTATAATTATATATTTAACCACAAATTAGGGGGGAGGGATAGCTCAGTGGTTTGAGCATTGGCCTGTTAAACCCAGGGTTGTGAGTTTAATCCTTGAGGGGGCCCCTTAGGGATCTGGGGTAAAAATCAGTACTTGGTCCTGCTAGTGAAGGCAGGGGGCTGGACTTAATGACCTTTCAAGGTCCCTTCCAGTTCTGAGAGAGGTATATATCCAATTATTATTCAGGAATTGTCTAATTAAAAGAAACAGTGCTAACTCTAGATTTCATCAGACTCCATTGCTACTGGAACCTTTCATGAAATTGGTGATGGATATCAAGAATTTAGCTCTCTAGATGAAGGCACTCTTTAATAGAGAATGATTAAAAGATTAGAAAACTTGCATTACAGACTCAAGAAATCAACTTTTTTGTTCTGTGTTCGTACAACACTTAGCATACTGGGATCTTGGTCTATGGGTAGGGCCCCATAGTGCTACAGTAATACGAATAAATAATAACGATATAGCTAAATAGTACATAGGTTCTCCCTGTAGTTGGGCAATTACCCCGCTGCTGGGGAAAAGGCTGACTGAGGAGGCAGCCACAGCTGTGGACACACCCAATCAGGCCAGAGCCGGCCCTGATATAAGGGCTAAGGGAGGAGCTCACTCAGTTCCACTCCTGGAGTGGGAAGGACCTGGCTGTCTGGGAGCACAGAGTACCTGAAGCAGAGCAATGCTGGGGAAGTGCAAGAGGAGCTGGGGTGTTCCAGCCTGGCAACTCCCCAGGCTGAGACCTGGTTAAGGCCTAAGGAGGTACTAGGGCTGCAGAGGTACAGCCCGGGGATATTCAGAGGCAGTTGGTCCAACACCCTTGCCAGTGATGAATGGCCATTACAGATTGAAGTCTGCCCCAGGAAAAGGGGGCTAGACAATGAGTGGCAGTAGTTACTGGGGCAAGGTGGGCATAGAGGGGTGGGAGTTCCTCTGGGAGGGGAGACCCAGATTGTGGGAATATTACTATGGGCAGAACTCCAAGGTAAAGGGCATTGGGGTCAAGGAGGCACATGGGGGGGGCCTGAGGAAAGAGAGACACTTGCCAGCAGGCAGTCCTCTGAATGCTGAAATTGAGCTACTTCTTGGATAACCAGCAGGAGGCGCCATGGTGGTGAGTCAGTGATCTGCTATACCCTCCCACTCAAGAAACAGGAGGGGGGGGGGAGCCTGAAGTAGTTAGGCATGTGTTAAGTGGGGAAGCAGGGAGGAAAAGTACTAGTACTTAATGCCCTAACATCTGTTTCTACCCTGAACTATAAACAAAACTGGCAGAACTGCTATGAATGACATGGAAAGGTGATTCACTAGGCTACCTGGCATGAACAATAAATATCACTTTAATTCTAAATGGGGTGGGGAAGGGAGATAAAGGATGTATAAATTTCACAGATAATTAGAAGATACAAGAGACTTAATTACAACAGGCAGCATGTTTTCACTGCATCTCTGGCTGATCTCCAGCCACTCTGCTAAAAGGTTCAATAATTTAACTATTAATAACACTTTCAAGGTCAATCCATCATTCACATACAGTACTACCACATAGAACAGACAAGTTTCTTTTCTGGCAGCTGAGACTGATATAGCTACAATCTATCAACTCAGCATACTGCAGACACGTTTATTGAAAATAACACTATAATACAGTGTGTATGCTGCTGTTTTTCACAAACAGGATGTAATTATTTCTTGTTAAATGTCAGTTGTGCTTATACTTTTACTCCGAGAGCTGGAAGAGTCTGTATTCTATAAACACAGATAACATGTCCCCAGTCCAATTAGTGTCAAAGCTGTGAAACCATCTCTACTGCTTACTTTTCCACAATGTATCAGAGCACCTTCACTGCTGTCTCACCTACAGTTTTCACAAGACAACACTCATATGATCAGCTAGATCCCCAGTTGTCTATCCAGAAATAAAGTCAAATGTGGAACTATGAGTACTTTAAATGAAATTTTACTAACCTGAGTGCCAAATTCAGCTCTCACCAGCACCACTGCAATGCCCTTTACCCATAAAGTTGTGTTGCGCTCAACCTTCTCACCTACCTCAGTGTGCAGGGCAGCACAAAACAAGGAGATATCTACTTTTTCTCTGATTTGGTTATATTTCCTCTTCCACCGTTCTTTCCTCTGGTGCCTTACTTTCCTTCTTTCTCATTCCTACCCAAAGTTGTTTCTTATCCCTGCCTTCCCTCTACTTGTTTCTCTCTGTCCCTGCCCATTCAAAATGCTCTTCTTTTCTCTAGCTATATGTCTCTTGATGCTCTCTGCAACCTTCCTAATGGCTCTTTTGCCTATTTTGTGCTGGCCTGCCCTCTGAGGAACTCTAGATCTTCAGTCAGTCAGCAACTTCTTGTGTTGCCTATTCTCTGGGGTGGAATCACCGAGTTTCAGTTTGGATGCACCACCTATGCCAACATTTCAAACTGAAAATGCTTCTGGTGGGTTTCCACCAGTTTATACAAAAATTCAGAGACTACACCCTTAGTGGACTGCCCATATAAAGAACAATAAAACCACCCTTCCTAGTAATAATAAATAACCCACCAGCAAGTCCCTCATCACAATCTGCATATTAACTATTTATTCGGAGGGACTGTTGCAAAATGATACGATGCACTTCATACACTAGGAATTGAATACACTATATTGTACTCCTAGTTCCGGCTGACCAAGAAGCAAGGAGCTGGGTTTAGGAACTGAAAACAGCTTCCCCGTGTGACAGCAATGGGCTCTTCCTCTAGGTCAGTCGTTTTCAAACCTTTTTTCTGGCGACCCAGTTGAAGAAAATTGTTGATGCCCACAACCCAGTGGAGCTGGGGATGAGGGGTTTGGGGTGTGGGAGGGAACTCAGGGCTGGGGCAGAGAGTTGGCTTGGGGGAGTGGGGTGAGGGCTGTGGGGCG
The DNA here is from genome assembly GCF_003597395.2 of Chelonoidis abingdonii. NCBI lineage: Eukaryota > Metazoa > Chordata > Testudines > Testudinidae > Chelonoidis > Chelonoidis abingdonii. The sequence goes on from NC_133770.1 coordinate 133,972,524, forward strand.
GGGTTGGGAATGAGGGGTTTGGGGTGTGGGATAGGGCTCTGGGCTGGGGGTGCGGGCTCTGGTGTGGGATGGGGATGAAGAATTTGGGTTGTAGAAACGGGCTTTATTTTGGGGGGGCTCAGGGCTGGGTCAGGGGTATGGGAGGAGGACAGGGCTCTGGGCTGGGGGTGCAGGCCCTGGGATGATGGGGTTGAGGTGCAGGAAGGGGCTCTGGGGGGGGGCAGGGGTTGGGGCATGGGCTTACCTCTGGTGGTTCCCAGTCAGCAGCACAGCCACGGTGCAGACGCAGGCTTCCTGCCTGTCCTGGCACCGCGGACCGCACTGCGCCCTAGAAGTGGCCAGTAGGCCCAGCTCCTAGGCGGAGGTGCACAAGCGGCTCTCATCAGTAGGCACGCTCACACCCAGCTCCCATTGGAATGGGAACCCCGGTGCTCGGGGGGGGGAGCAGCACGTGGACCCCTGTGAGTGCCCCCCTCACCTACGAGCCAGACCTGCTGCTGGCTGCTTCTGGGTAGGGACTACTAGTTTTTTCTGGCCATCTGCCAGGGTCCCTGGGTGCCTTGCATTCTGTGACCCAGTACTGGGTCACAACCCTAACTTTCAAAAGCACTACTCTAGGATATCAGGTCAGATTGTGGTTGTAAAGCTTCATGCAAAATGTTGTGGTCTTTTTTAGAAATTATTATTTAATAATGCAGAAGAAGTCAGAACACAAAAGGGTTTATTCTCCAATGCCTTGCATTTTGTATAGTGATTTATTCTGGTACTAAGTTCAGAATGGTGTAAATGACCATCAATGTGAACTGGCCATTTTGCACAGGTATAAATTTTGAAACAAGGCGCAGGGCAGTGGAGAATAAAGCTAGGGCTCTGTGACCGAATGCACCCTGTATTCACACCCTACACACTGTTGTAATAATCTTTGTACAAAGTATTCCTTGTGAGGTATCATTTGAAAACTAATAACTCACTGGTCAATAATATCACCGTGAAATGTACGTGGCAACATTATAGGTAAGGTATGAATTCTCCCTGTACAATGTTCAATCCCACATAGACCCGTTTAACCACTCATGCCTAATCAGGACTATCTTAAACAAAGGATTGTGTGAATGCCTCAATTTATATATAGTAGTAAACCAGGTCCTTGAGACAGCAAGAGCGTAACGAGGCAAATCTGTATTTCAGCATACAAAGGAGAGAAGAAAGAGCACGGGCACCTTCACCCCCTGACTACACTTTGCTGTCTTCACTGCTGGAATAAACTTTGCTTTGAGGAGTAATTCTCTGAAGAATCCATTTCAAAGGGTGACTAGACTATAAAAGTGAGGGGCAAGAACACCCCAAGTTATTAATTGAGAGAGACATTTCTCTTTTTCACCTAAGAAGACAAAGGAAACTGCTTAACTTTGGGAGGGATCTTGACCTGAAATTTGGTCAGCCCTGGTGTTGGGAACATGTGGGAAGGATTTTACCTTGAACCAAGTCTAGCTTGTTACGTATGCACTGGAAAGCATTTCATCTTTATTCGTCTTGTGACCATTTCTAACGTTAATGCCTTGTACTTGTACTCATTTAAAATCTCTCTTTTTAGGTAAATACACTTGTTCTATTCTTTAATCAAAACTCATCTAGTGTTGTGGTTAAACTGGGATCTGTGGTAGCTCAATTTAAACTAGCAAACTGTTCGATATTATTCCATTACAGAGGCAATGGATCCAAAATATCTGAACTGTCCAGGAGAGGGCTGGACAATGAAGAACAAATTTTTGGGGGAGGAAAATTTGTGACTGGGATCATGTTGTGGTCACCCTGCAAGTAGTAACCATGGCTACTGGAAGGTAGATTGTGACTTATGTTTGCTGACAGGCTGGTGTGGTCAGAGTTGCAGGACAAGACTGCAGCTATACACAGATGTAGGGTGTGAGCTGCATGCTGTTTGTGAGAGGCCCAGGTGGAAGGTACAGCAGCAAAGCATTGTGAGGTACCCCAGGTTGCAGGGCAGGTGGTGACACAGTCCTCACGGGTGTGGACTGTATTCCAGAACGTGAGAGGCACCTGCTAGGATGAGCTTATAGCACACACAAATGTCACATGGGTATGAATACATTCCCTCCTGCTCTCGCCTCAAAAGCTCCCCAGCACTCAGGGACTCAGAACTTATGGTGCCTTCCAGGAGCCCTTGCTGTTAAAAGGTAGAGGAACTGGGCTATAAGGGCTGCCCCTTCTCTCCATCTCAACTGGCTTGAAGAGGGGAAGGGGCAGAGGAAAAGAATCAGGGGCTTCAGAAGGAATAACAGACGCTCAGCAGAGATAAGGAAATCATTTTTGCTCCTGCACCAGGAAAAGTGCCACTCCCTCTAGGAAGCAGGAAAAGAATCTGAAATTTCCTTTGCCACCACTCCCCCACTCATTCATCAGCCTAATGCCACCAACTCCCATAATGATCCCTGAAGCAGCCTCTTTTGTGTAAGTGTGAAGAGACATTGTGGGAGACGGGCACTAAGGAAAGGAGTAGAATAATCTTGGCCAGAGCCATACAACTCAGATACTTTTCAAGAAAACAATGAGGAGTCCGGTGGCACCTTAAAGACTAACAGAATTATTTGGGCGTAAGTTTTTTTGTGAAAAACCCACTTCAGATGCATGGACTGAAAATTACAGATACCAGCATAAATATACTAGCACATGAAGAGAAGGGAATTACCTTACAAGTGGAGAACCATTTTTAACAAGGCAAATTCCATCAGAGTGGATGTGATCCACTTCCAATAATTGATGAGGAGGTGTCAACACCCAGAGAGGGAAAATTGCTTCTGTAGTGAGTGAGCCAGCCATTCCCAGTCCCTATTCAAGCCCAAATTAATAGTGTTAAATTTGCAAATGACTTTTAGTTCTGCAGTTTCTCTTTGAACTCTGGTTTTGAAGTTTTTTTGCTGAACAATGGCTATTTTAAAATCTTTTATTGAATGTCCAGGGAGATTGAAGTGTTCTACTACTGGCTTTTGTACATTACCATTCCTGATATCTGACAGAGACAAACACCTACAAGATTTTTATCAAACATTCTTAAAACTACAATACCCACCTGGGGAAGTGAGAAAACAGATTGACAGAGCAAGATGGGTACCCAAAAGTCACCTACCACAGGACAGGCCCAACAAGGAAAACAACAGAACACCACTGGAAAACAATCCCTCACTCTCACAGAACTTGGGAGGCAGGCCAGTCCTTGCTTACAGACAGCCCCTCAACCTGAAGCAAATACTCACTAGCAACTACACACGACACCATAGAAACACTAACCCAGGAACCAATCTCTGTAACAAACCTTGTTGCCTACTGTCCCCATGTCTACTCTAGCGACACCATCAGAGGACCCAACCACATCAGCCCCACCATCTGGGGCTGCACCTCTACTAATGTGATATATACCAGAAATACCTCTCTGCAATGTACATTGGCCAAACCAGACAGTCTCTATGTAAAAGCATAAATGGACACAAATCAGGCACCAAAAATTGTAACTAATTAAGAAAGCATTAGCCTGCCTGCTAAGCAAGTCTGGGTCATGTAGCGGTTGTATCTGTGACTTACACTGGCTGCAGGTCTATTTCAGAATAAAGTTTTTAGGTTTTGGTTTTGACCTTGATTTGACATCTGACAGACTGTTTTTCTCCTAATTAGTACTGTGGAAGTTGAGGTCATCTGAGGCACTCAAGCTAGCAGCCCACTTGCAATATAATCAGAATGGCACTGCTGGCAGGGCATTTTTAGTGAAGAAAACTTGAGTCTGGAACTTGCATTTCTCCTTCACTCTACTGAACTCTGGATGCTGTAACTTTCTGGACACACTGCAGGGAAAGTCTTTCCTGAGTTCACCTTTAAGGCCATTACTCTCTCTGTATCCTCCTGAAGATCCACTTCTTCATGATGCCTGTGAAAAAACTACCTGATTTATACACCTCTACCTCGTTATAATGTGGTAGTGGGGAGCCAAAAATCCCTACCACGTTATAGCTGAAACCCTGTTATATCGGGGTAGGGCCAGCCAGCAGGGCTCCAGCAGTGATTTAAAGAGCTCTGGGCTCCAGCCGCTACGGGGAGCCCCAGACTCTAAATCATCGGTGGAGCCCTGCTGCCACAGCCCTGGGGTAGGGGCGGCAGGGCTCCAGCGGTGATTTTAAGGGCCTGGGGCTCCCCACAGCAGCCAGAGTCCCAGGCCCTTTAAATCGCCGGCAAGCCCCGCTGCCGCTGCCCTGGTGTAGCAGCGACAGGACTCCAGCGGGGATTTAAAGAGCTCCGTGCTCTAGCCGCTGCAGGGGAGCCCGGGCCCTTTAAATCGCTGCCAAAGCCCCGCTGCTACCGCACTATATGCAAATCCGTGTTATATCAGGTGGCGTTATAGCAAGGTAAAGGTGTATTAACAAACCTTTGGAGTAACTTTGGAATAATCTTAGGAAATGGGGGAAACCTGTGTTAACATAACCATGTATTAACAAGATGTGACCAAAACACCACTTTATTCACTCTTCTGTACTCTTTGTCTTTAACCAATATCAGTCTGTCAGTCATTAGACTGAGAGATCTTTGCTGGTTTGAAAATGTTTATTAAAAATGTGAAACTGGCCAGAACAACCAACAACAGCAACAACACGATGAGAAAAAGCCTAAAAGCCTTGAGAGGTGGATTTAGCTTCAAAATGAATTTGAGAGTAGTGTTTAGAATACACATTTCTATTTGTACACCACAGATGATCGTAAATATTCCAAAGGCAAAAAACAAACAAACAAAAAACAAACAACCCCTCCCCCCCTTTCCTTTAGTATGTATTTAGTCTGAGAGGGATTTGTGAACTTGATGCTAAAGCACTAACTGTTGGTTACTAGAAAAGTGTAAGCATACAAGCAGTTTTTCATTATAAAAGAGCAAGTCTCCAAATGGGTTTTACCCCTGATTAGTGGTCACTGTCAGTTTTGGAAGGTAGACAGTGGTATGCTTAATACTAGCTTAATTTTTTCTGCTGAAGTTAGCCATTGACTTCAGCGGGAGCAGCGTCAGGTCAAAACTGAGTGCTTTAGAGAAGTTCCTTCACAGAGCACTTAGACATGTCTGGGCAGCCCTGGGAGACAGTCAGGTTGGGGGAGACAGTTCAGACAGTCAAAAGGTATTTTTTTATCTCAGTTCAAGGGCGACATTTTATTCCTATATTCATCACCTATCCTTCAAGTCACTGTCCTCTCCCCAACCTTTTCAATGATAACTGCATTATATTCCCTGCCATTCAGGCTTGTGCCCTGTTTGAATCTCACAGCATCCAGGATCTTGAAAAAATCCTGCCGTTCTTCCTTTGTAACATGCCTAAAATCTGACTTCTCCTGTGTATCCTGACTCCTAACCCCCTGCATCATGCACCAGTTATTTTTAATCTTGACTATCATAACCTCCCTTTCTTTCTGGCTTCCTTTCTTCTCCCCATTCTAGTCTATCCAAAACACTGCAGCTAAAAATCATCTCTCACGGCCCCTCCCTCCACTGGCTCCTTGACTACGCATCAAGTTCTGTCTCATCTTTCTCGCGTTCAGGCATCCATATTGCTCTTTCCTTGCTTATATCTTAGTTCTCATTTCTTTCTATTCCTTCTCTTGTTCCATATGGTTTGTATAATTATCTTGCTTCACTGCTCCTTTTGTTTTCTTCTCCCTACTCAAGAGTCAGTACCAGTTGTAGCCACTTTTCTGCCTTAACAACCTCCCTCTTCTTCAGTGCAAGGGGTCTCCACATTCTTCTGATCTGTCTTTTGGCTGATTTCCTTTACTATTCTCACCTCCATGTTGTCTACTCTTGCTCTTGAGTGTATCTAAAATAGCACTATCTGAATTCTTTGTAAATTGTATTCTGGAAAGAGCAGCATTCCCTTTTCCTGAGGTTTCTGTTGACTACCCTCCTTCTCTTCCACATTGGTTGGATGTCTATTCCAATTACGCTACCAATCTAATTTATAGATACATTCTACCACCCTGATGCTGAGTAGTACCTTACTTCTAGAAAAGGGTCGGCAACCTTTCAGAAGTGGTGTGCCGAGTCTTCACTTATTCACTCTAATTTAAGGTTTCATGTGCCGGTAATACATTTTAACATTATTAGAAGGTCTCTTTCTATAAGTCTATATTATATAACTAAACTACTGTATGTAAAGTAAACAAGGTTTTCAAAATGTTTAAGGAGTGTCATTTAAAATTAAATTAAAATGCTGATCTTACGCCGCCAGCCTGCTCAGCTCGCTGCCAGCCTGGGGTTCTGTTCACCTAGGCCGGCAGCGGGCTGAGCAGGGCCTGTGGCCAGGACCCCAGACCGGAGGGGTGGGGTTCAGGGCAGAAGGCTGGAGTGTGTGGGGGGTTCAGGGCAGAAGGCTGGGGTATGTGGGGGGTGTAGTGCAGAGGGCTGGGGTATGTGGGGGGTGTAGTGCAGAAGGCTGGGTGTGGGGAGGTGTTCAGGGGTCAGGACAGAGGGATTGGGCTGTGTAGGTGCAGAGTAGAAGGCGGGGTGTTCAGGGTCAGGGCAGAGGTCAGTGGGAGTGTGGGGGGTTCAGGGCAGAAGGTTGGGTGCGGGGAGGGGTTCAGGGGTCAGGACAGAGGGATGGGGCTGTGGGGGTGCAAGGCAGAAGGCTGGGTGTGTAGGGGGGTGTTCAGGGGTCAGGGCAGAGGACAGTGAGGAGTTCAGGGCAGTGGAGGTGTGGAGGTGCAGGGCAGAAGGCTGGGTGTGGTGGGGGTTCAGGGCAGAGGGCTGGGGATGTGTGGAGGTGCAGGGCAGAAGGCTGTGGGTGTGGGGTGGTTCAGGGGTCAGAGCAGAGGGCTGAGGGTGCAGGGTAGAAGGCTGGGTGTGGAGTGGGTTCAAGGGTCAGGGCAGAGAGATGGGTGTGGGTGGGGTGTAGGGCAGAAGCTGGGTGTGTGAGGGGGGTTCAGGACACAGGGCTTGGGTCCTCAGCTCGTGGGGGTGCTCCCAGCCCCCTGCCCTGAGCGGCTCATGGCAGGGGACTGGAAGGGGTATGCCCTGTTCCGCCCCCTTCCCCAAGGTCCCCTCCCTACCTCTCTTTGCATCCTCTACGGAGCTGTGTGCATGCTGCCACTCTTCCCCCTCCCTCTCACAAGGGCCATCAGCTGATTGGCGCAGGGAAGGAGAGCAGGAGAGGCAGGAAAGCACCACGCTGGGGGAAGAAGTGGCAGGGGGGGAAGCTTGGCTGTCGCAGAACCAAGCTTCTGCCTCCTGCCCTCGCAGGGGAGAGTGGTGGGCAGGAGGGCTGAGTGGGGCTGGGGGCCGGGACCACAGCAGGCAGCTGCGTGCCGCTCAAAATCGGCTTGTGTGCCGTGTTTGGCACGCATGCTGTAGGCTGCCAACCCCTGTTCTAGAATAATCCCACTGAATGAAATGCAACTATTTCAGGACCAAGGTACTAGTCAACATGAATAGTTGAAGCAGGATCTGGCCATTAGTTTGCAAACTCCTTGGGGAAGGGAATTTTCTTCTTTGTTTGTAAAAGACCATCTGTACTGGTACATTAAATAAAATATTTATTATTTTATTGTTTATTTCATTACATATTTTGAGTATGATATTAAAATGTTGAGGCCAGACTAAACAGGAGAGAGAGCATATCAACTCCATCCCACATTAAATTTAAAACAAACAAACAAACAAACCCGTGAGTAGTCATAAATATTATACTTGCTATAATCAGTGTTCATGTGTCATTATATGTGTGGGTTTTCTGCATCCAAACAATCCACTTTGTGTCTCTGGAAGGATAGCACCTTTTCAATTAGTGAACTTTGTGAATCATTATGTGACTTTTTAAATTAGCAATAACAACCTCAGGGGGCAAGATTCCATCTCTAGCAATTAAAATCTGGTTTTACAGTACAAAGTGTGTGTGTGTGGTGGGGAATTCTGGAAGGAAAAACATTTTGCTGTAATTTGTCTCTGAATATTCATCTTCAAAGTGGGAATGTGTATGGTGGTGGAAGAAAGCTGACTGCTCCGTATAAAATTGCAAACAATGTCTTGTACATACTGTACTGCAAATTGGCTATGAACTGAAACACAAATAAGTTTACAGTCCACATCTGAGCGGAAAGGCCTGAAGCAATGTGCTTTGCGTATAATTATGTTCTCAGCCTGAGAAATCTTACAGTGACTAGTTTACATGAAATCCACATGAACTCAAGAACTTTAAGAGGTCAATGAATTTTCTTGGACTTACTGGACACACAGTGATGCTTTGCTCCCACTGACTCATACTTAGACTTTCTTCCAGTGTTGTGCATTTCTTCATCACCATGTCCCAGCCACAGTAAGGATCCTGAGATCTAATACATGCACTGCAAATATAAACCCAAAAGATTAGCTAATATGAACACTTATATTTGCCTATACATGCCAAGGCTCCCTGAGATGCTACTTAGCATTTCCTCAGATTATATAGATCAATAAAGTAAAAACAAACACATAAATTATTATAATGGAGTTCAGGTGGAGCATCAAGGTGACTGAACTGTGGAAAACTAATGGGAATTAATAAACCTCTGGGAAAGACCTAGAATCTGTTATAGGTAGTCTGGTAAATTTCTAGTTGTGTGCATAGTATGTAGTCAAGTTGTAATAATACTTAATCATTGCAGTATAGCGGAAGTGATTACAAAATTTAATTGTCTGCTCCCGGATGATTTCAGAAGGCATGATTTTGACTATTTTGAAACCACAGTTATCGCCTCTTAAGAGGAAGGAGATAAAAGCTGATCCTTTGAAACAGAACACAACAAAACTTCATTAATAGCAGCTATTTCTTTTACAGTGTGGTACAGAACCCTTTGAAATAAGTACCAAAAAAGTGGCTTATTCTGCCCTTGTTACATGGTATGAAACACGAGAGTCCATGCAAGTTAAGTAAATAATATCTATGCTTAAAGGAATAATCCCACATTTTCATCATGTATTTGATGTTACCAGTCTCTTTAAATCCATCATCGGGGGCTGGCCATTAGATCCTCACATCAAAATACTCATACTTTCCCAGTATATGTACATATGTATTTTAAGGGGAAGTTTGTAGTAACCCCTATATTCAGGCTGCATAACATTTTCAGTTGTAAAAGATTCCTGCAACCTTTTTTTTAAGAAGTTCCTACACCTCCATAGTTTGCAGGAAGCCTTTGAAATTTGGCAAGGGAGAGAGCCCTCAGGCTAGAGAGGTGTTTATTCTTTATCCCATAAAATGTGTTCAGGTTTAGCTGAGTTCTAAACTGCTAAAAATTCCCATTTCCCTTATCTGACTTGCACTGATCAGCAATGTCTTGGAGCATACAAAAATAATTGCTAAAAGGAGCATTCTAAAGAGCTGGGCCCATGCTGCTGCCAAAGCTGCAGCAGAACAGTAGCAGCAGCAGACACCGCACCAGGAATGCATGGGAACTGTCAGAGCACACTGTAGCAGTGTAGGAGCAGGGACAGAACTAAGGTATGGCAGGAGGAGCTAACCCTTCCACCCCACCAGCCAACATACCCCTCAGAACCAGCATACGGTCCTAGGAATCCCGTTCACCTTCTTGGGGAACCACATGAGACAGGGAAAGGGAAAGAGAGAAAGCACCAGGTCAACCACTCTGAGTCCCAGCACATAAAGCTAGCAGTTCATCCCCTTTCCCAGATAACAGCTTTCTTTTGCTGATAGCTATTCCTGTAGATGAAGTGGTAGAGTATGTTCTGTCATGATAAAAGTTCATCAGTCAAATACCATTAATGATACATGACCGAGTGGGGATGTTCTTACCACATGGAGCATAACACAGGGGCATCTCTCTTGTTCTGCTCTTCTCCACAGAGTTCAGGGAGGCACTGTGTATAAGACACAGTATGGCTTTTTTCATCTTATTCTTTCCACCATTGATTTGCAAGTTTCTGGGAAATTTATAATTTTTTATACTTGCTGTCAAATTGGGAATGGGAGAGGGAATCTTCTATCTAAGTTTATATTTATTTTTGTGTGCCTATTTTTGATTAACTGTCCCAAGTTCTAAAGCCCCTTTTCTTCTCTTGTTGGGGATAATAAAGTTCCATTTATGTTCTCCAGGTATCTCATTAGTTTATGTTGCTACTCCCAACTGAAAATCAGTTAGCCACACAAGATAAATACTTTATACAGAGTGAAAGGGCAGCAAACTTTTAGGCTAGAAGATTACAGAGCTTTTGTCTGATGCTAAAATTAAAGATGCAAGTGATAACACACAATAATGTGTCAGCATTTTCCTCAGTGAAATAGAAATACCTGTTCTTAAATTCAGAGTATTGTGTATTTCTTTTTCACTTCACATGAACAGCATAATACTTAAGAGGGAATTTAATGCATATAAATGGATAAACAGACACAAAAGGGCTGTTAAATTCTCTCTATGGCCGTATCTGAAGTGTTTTTTTGTGAAAATCTGCCATCGTTGTTGTAATACCCTTACAGCTCCGCCAGTGCTAGTCTATACTAGCACTGCCCATTGTTGCTATCTGCTAATGGTGTAAACATGCCTATATGATACTGTGGTACAAATGCCAACAATCAGATGACACTGACAGCACTGGTGGAGCTACACTGGTGCTAAAGAAAAGGTGAGAAGATTTTTCAAAATAACCTCAGTATAGTTCCAGCCTGATTGCATATAATTCCCATTGATTGGGTACAAATGGAGGGGGAAATTTACAAAAGTGCCTACAAAATTTAGGAGCACAAGTCCTACGGAAAGCCAATGGGAGCCAAATCTCCCCCAAAATTGGTATCATAGTGATCAATGACAGCTGTTCACAAAGGGAGAGGCCAAACTCTATCTTCTGTTGTGAGTATATAACTCCCACTGACATTAATGGGAGAGGCATACATTGAAGGGCAGAATTTGGCTCTATTAGAGGAAGTAGGGAGAACTGTGGTTGAAATAATGCAAATATATGAGAAATTTGCCAAAATGACTGAAAAAACAGTTACTTACCTTTCTGTAACGGTTGTTCTTTGAGATGTGTTGCTCATATCTATTCCAGTTAGGGGTGTGCTTACGCCGCATGGACGGATGTCGGAAACTTTTCCCCTAGCAGCTACCCATCGGGCCGGCTGGGGAGCCCCCTGGAGTGGCACCGATGTGGTGTTCTATATAAGACCCTGCCAGCCCGACCCCCCCTTCAGTTTCTTCTTGCCGGCTACTGCGACAGAGGGGAAGGTGGGTGGGAATGGAATAGATATGAGCAACGCATCTTGAACAACAGTTACAGAAAGGTAAGTAACCGTTTTTTCTTCTTCGAGTGATTGCTCATGTCAATTCCAGTTAGGTGACTCCCAAGCTTTACCTCAGAGGTGGGGTCAGAGTCATTCCCCTCAACCCACCTTGACCCTGGTTACAGACATATCCTCGATAGGTAGCTGCTAGGGAAAAAGTTTCCAACATCCGTGCATGCGGTGCATGCACACGCCTAACTGGAATTGATATGAGCAATTACTCAAAGAAGAACTACTTTTATTCTTCCTACTGATTGGCCAGTTATATTTTTCATCCTCTGCCCTCCAAATATACATTAAACTTTACAAGGTCATCTTTAACTTGCACTTCAGCCTCAGGCTCCCTTTCAAGCTTGCTTTTTCCTTTCATTCTTCAGTCACTATTTTACCACTTCTGAGGCCAAATATTAAGTTATTTTATGTGATACTGTATCAGCTGATTGAACTGGCTAGTACCCACTGAAGATGGAATAATGTTCAAAGAGGCATGGAACTATTAACTATGGTTTGTAACCCGTCCTTTAAATTGGCTTCTGTACCCAATGATTGGAAGATAGCTAATGTAACGCCAATATTTAAAATAGGCTCTAGAGGTGATCCCAGCAATTACAGACCAGTAAGTTTAACATCAGTACTGGGAAAATTAGCTGAAACAATAGTAAAGAATAAAATTGTCAGACACATAGAAGAATATAAATTGTTGGGCAAAAGTCAACATGGTTTCTGTAAAGGGAAATCGTGTCTTACTAGTCTATTAGAGTTATTTGAAGGTGTTAACAAACATGTGGACAAGGGGGATCCAGTGGACATAGTGTAGATTTCCAGAAAGCTTTTGACAAGATCCCTCATCAAAGGCTTTGATGTAAATTAAGTTGTCATGGGATAAGAAGGAAGGTCCTTTCATGGATTGAGAACTGGTTAAAAGACAGGGAACAAAGGTAGGAATAAATGGTAAATTCTCACAATGGAGAGGAGTAACTAGTGGTGCTCCCCAACGGTCAGTCCTAGGACCAATCCTATTCAACTTATTCATAAATGATCTGGAGAAAGCGGTAAAAAGTAAGGTGGCAAAGTTTGCAGATAATACTAAACTGCTCAAGATAGTTAAGACCAAAGCAGACTGTGAAGAACTTCAAAAAGATCTCACAAAAAAAAGTGATTGGGCAACAAAATGGCAAATGAAATTTAATGTGGATAAATGTAAAGTAATGCACATTGGAAAAAATAACCCCAACTATACATACAATATGATGGGGGCTAATTTAGCTACAATGAATCAGGAAAAAGATCTTGGAGTCATCGTGGATAGTTCTCTGAAGATGTCCATGTAGTGTGCAGCGGTGGCCAAAAAAGCAAACAGGATGTTAGGAATCATTAAAAAGGCGATAGAAAATAAGACAGAGAGTATCTTATTGTCCTTATGTAATTCCATGGTACGCACACATCTTGAATGCTGTGTACAGATGTAGTCTCCTCACCTCAAAAAAGATATATTGGCATTAGAAAAGGTTCAGAGAAGGGCAACTAAAATGATTACGAGTTTGGAACGGGTCCCATATGAGGAGAGATTAAAGAGGCTAGGACTTTTCAGCTTGGAAAAGAGGAGACTAAAGGGAGATATGATAGAGGTATATAAAATCATCAGTGATGTAGAGAAAGTAAATAGGGAAAAGTTATTTACTTGTTCCCATAATCCAAGAACTAGGGGCCACCAAATTAAGTTAATGGGCAGCAGGTTTAATACAAATAAAAGGAAGTAGTTCTTCACACAGCGCACAGTCAACTTGTGGAACTCCTTGCCTGAGGAGGTTGTGAAGGCTAGGACTATAACAGTGTTTAAAAGAGAACTGGATAAATTAATGGAGGTTAAGTCTGTTAATGGATATTAGCCAGGATGGGTAAGAAAGGGTGTCCCTAGCCTCCGTTTGTCAGAGGGTGGAGATGGATGGCAGGCAAGAGATCACTTGGTCATTGCCTGTTGGGTTCACACCCTCTGGGGCACCTGACATTGGCCACTGTCAGTAGACAGGATGCTGGGCTAGATGGACCTTTGGTTTGACCCAGTACGGCCATTCTTATGTTCTTATGTTCTCATGACTTAATTACATTTGTTTTAAACAATTCTGTGACACTGGATAAATGAATACTGCAATTAATTTGAACTAGTTCTATTTTGTAAATACAAATTAAATTACTTCAGGAAATGCTTCATTCTCTTATGCAACAACTTTGTCACATTTCATTTCATAGACATAAAGCAGGCTACATGTGACCAGTGAACACGCACATCTTTAGCAGATGCTAACATGAAAGCAGATATACTACAAAACATTCATCAACCTTCAGCAAGCTGCAATTTTAATATTTGTTGCAACAATATTTTCAAGTTAATTTAGAATCACTATTTATTTTGAATGCAAGACATTTAGTTAGAAAGATCACAGGCCAACATTTTCAATACTGATGAGTGATTTTGGGTGTCATTGGAAACCCTTCGAGCTGTTAGGATGTTTCAAGTTGGGCACCCAAAATTAGAGCATCTACAACCACTTTTGAGAATCTTAGCCATAGTTAGAACGAAGACTACCATAAGTCTCATACATTTAGATCTACTGTAGATTTTAGACCATGACATGCTTTGCCAGCTGTATGCTCAAAACTATTTTGCTGCAACTTCAGAAAAGAAGTTTTCCCAAAAGAAGTCCATAGAAGCTCAAACCTTTTGTAAATAATGTTGATGATAATACAACTGGCATTTTCTGCAAAGCAAGGGAAACTGAGAAGCATTTACTCTACACCTTCTGGGCTGCTTAAATCAGCATTGATGTATGGAATGTAAAATATTTTAAAACTTTGGGGACAAGGTTAAAAAGAGGCAGAGTCCTGTGGCACCTTATAGACTAACAGACATCATGACACGCATCTGACGAAGTGGGTATGCACCCACGAAAGTTCATGCTCCAATATGTCTGTTAGTCTATAAAGTGCCACAGGACTCGGCTGCTTTTACAGATCCAGACTAACACGGCTACCCCTCTGATACTTGAGGTTAAAAAGAATATCCTTCCAGAATTTTCCCCTCCATACAGTCTTTTTAACCTCTGATTTCAGATGATTCTCAAAACTTTATTTTAGAAAACACAATTGCCAAACATCAAATGACTGGTGAAAGGATCTAATGGAAAATGGGCTGATCTAGAGATGTTTTACCTGTATTTCAAGCTCTACAATTTAGGGGCACTTTAAAAAAATCCCATTTCCTTGTACAACTTAAAGCAAATGAGCCAAAAACATCATTGATCTGGATTTACAAAAACCACATGACTATTTTATTTTCTTCTTTTTCAAATCACTTTTCGTTTGCCATAGTACTCTGAACCAAACATATGTAGTTGAGATCATCTGTTTCACATAACATTTTGCCATGCTAAGGGGAAAAAACATCTTTCTGTCCCCATGAGGCTATTGCAATTAATATCTTCTGAGCAACCCTTAAAATTCTATCAGTTTATCAGAATTCTTCTTTGTTTACCACAGCCATTTGTTTAGAGCAGAATACATACATGTCTATTTCATACACAAACAATCTAGTATATGGAAGAGGTATGATAGAATATACCTCTACCTTGATATAACGCTGTCCTTGGGAGCCAAAAAATCTTACTGTTATAGGTGAAACCACGTTATACCGAACTTGCTTTGATCCACTGGAGTGCGTAGCCTCACCATCCCGGAGCACTGCTTTACCACATTATATCCGAATTTCATGTTATATCGGGTCACGTTATAATCGGGGTGGAAGTGTATTTTGGGCTGAGCAGGAGATAATTGCAGTTTGCCTCTGCCTGACAGTTTGGTCCTGGTAGGAAGGGAGTCTGAGGAGAAGACTGGCAGCTAGGCAGAGGAGCAGAAGAGTACATGACTGAAGCTGCTGGGATCAGGTAGGACAACAAATCTTTCGGGAAGGACCTTGAAACTTTGGGACAGGATCCAAGATATAGGTGAATTCAGACCCCTCCCCCACATAGTTTTAGTTCATTCCATTCTCTGTAAAATCAACCTAACACTAATAACATTCTTCCCTTTAATAAAGCAGATCTTCAGCTAGTACAAATTGTCATAGCTCCACTGAAGTCAATACTGTCCTCAGTATATCTAGCAGTTATCTTACAACGGTACAGTATAACACTGGAAAACAGTGCTCAACATCCGATCTTCCTACCAGTCTTCCTACCAGTCTTAGAGCTTGTCCACAGTTGGAAATGTATCAAAATAAGCATTTAGTTATTTTAGTATAAGCCCCTGGACACTCTTGTTCTAGAATAAGAATGTCCACATGAGATTTTATACCAAGGTAACTATTTTGGAATAATTATTCCAGAATAGCAATTTTGGAGAATTTCCAAGTGAATATAAGCTCTTATAAATATATAAGAATAGTGTCTAGTAATATCTTAGCGCATATTACTGATTATATTATATAATGGTAAGTAGTAACTATTCTAAACTGTAACGTTTTGGACATCCACTCAGTGTGCAGCAGAAGTCAATAAAGCTAACAGATGTTGGGAATCATTAAGACAGGGATAAATAATAAGATAGAAAATATATTGCCTGTATATAAATCCATGGTATACCCATATCTTGAATACTGCATGCAGATGTGGTCGCCCCAACGCAAAAAAAGATACATTGGAATTGGAAAAGGTTCAGAAAAGGGCAACAAGAATTATTAGGGGTATGGAATGACTTCCATATGAGGAGAGATTAATAGGACTGGGACTTTTCAGCTTGGGAAAGAGACTACTAAGGGCAAATATGATTGAGGTCTATAAAATCAAGACTGGTGTGGAGAAAGTAAATAAGGAAGTGTTATTTACTCCTTCTCATAACACAAAAACTAGGGGTCACCAAATGAAATTGATAGGCAGCAGATTTAAAATAAACAAAAGGAAATACATCTTCACACAATGTACGGTCAACCTGTGGAACTTGTTGCCAGAGGATGTTATGAAGGCCAAGACTATAACAGAGTTCAAAAAAGAACTAGATACATTCATGGAGGACAGGTCCATCAATAGCTATAAGCCAGGGTGGGCCGGGATGGTGTCCCTAGCCTCTGTTTGCCAGAAACTGGGAATGGGTGACAGGGGATGGATCACTTGATGATTACCTATTCTGTTCTTTCCTTCTGAGGCACCCGGCATTGGCCATTGTCAGTAGACAGGATACTGGGCTAGACAGACCTTTGGTCTGACCTGGTATCGCCATTCTTATGTTCTAATGCTTAAACATAACAGTTAAAGAGGGCATGGATGGGTATGATGGAGAATAAAAGCAGGAGATACACATGGCCTCTGACACAAGTCAGGGTACCAGTCACTCCATAACAACACTTCTCTCTCTGTCTGAAATAAACAGGGATCTTGTTTATTTTCAAATCTCTTTAAGAGAGGGAAAATGCTGTGATGATGGTTCAGCAGTCAAGTGAACACAAGAAGCATAAGGCTATACTAATGGACATTTTCCTTTCCAGATGTGTAGATCCTTCATTCATGCAACAGCAGAATACAAAATAAAAACAACTACAATAACAATAAGATTCTAGCTTCAACTGGCTAAATCAAGAAGTTGTTTCTCCAACCTCAGCTGATGTAAATCAGCATAGCTCTATTGAAGTAAATGGCTCTATGCTGACTTACATCAGCTGAAGATCTGGCCCATCCAGCTATGGTCTAGTTCCCATGCCAAAGCATTTCTGTCAACAGGACGTGTGCCAGAAGAGAGAAGTACTATGAGGTGAAACATGGAAAGAGTTGCACATTGAAATATGAATTTCTTTGTTACAAGATTTTGTCTGAATTTAGGTGACAATTTTTAAATATTTAATTTCCTTTTTTGTAACAAGAGAAGTACTCAGCTAAGTACCTAAATAACAATTTCCCCAGCTAGGTTTTCCTTAACTCTTTGTTTATCTCAAACTTTCTTTCTGAATCTCCAGAGACATTCAATTTGATGCATTACAGTGGAGTTTAAAAGGAAGAAAAAGACCTACCATTATCTTAAAGTTGTCCCTGAATTTTATGAATTAAAAACACAAAATCAAATGTTAACCAAACCACCATGTGACCATGAAGCATATTTACTAAACTACATTTTGGTAACATAATTTTATAATATATTTTAGGGGGGAAAGGGGAGACGTCACTCCTTTTCAGACAGTGAAGAAACATAAGTGATGAATTACTGTATTCAGATACATTTGGCTTCGATCCCAAGGTGGCTACCTCTGCTAGATCTTCAAATACCATTTTCTATGCCACATGATACTGGAGACTTATTTGTAATATAAAAAATTACTTTTGATTAAGTCAAACAGTTCAAATTGTATATCTTAACATTAAAACACCTCTCTTGGGAGTTTCTTCTAATCATAACAAATTACTTAATATCAAAAGTACTCCCACAGTACTATTTTAAGCAATGTAAACAAGAAGTTTAGATCCATAGTTATAAACATATGTTAATTTTGATTCCCACAAAGCTCCCTTTTTCTTCCATGAAACCCTTTAATTACGTGCTTCTCTTCAAGCAGATAAAGCCAGCTGATCTTTCGTACCTGTGGGTTTTGTAAAACAGACATCTCTTCAGGGGAATCTTCACTACATGTTCCTGAAGACCCACAAACAGAACACTCTGGCTATGCAGAATCTGCAGGCTCCTGATAGGTTCTTTCTGCCTCCTTGGAAAGAGCTCAATTTCCTCGAGTAAGCAGCTGCTTGAAGTCTGATTCATTGGAGCAAGTACTTTCTTAATAGTGCCATAGTCTGTAAAGGCAAAGGGGAAAATTACAAACTGGAAATCATATAGGGAACACTACCTACTCAATGCCACTCATTGCCACTCCACACATTTGGAGGCTTTGTAAAAGGCCATTTAATTTGGAGGATTCAGCTGGGTTTTCTATTAGTGTAAACTGCCCACTATACAAGTGAAAGGAAACTGAACAACTATAAATATTTTGTAAAACAAATAACAGCAAAGCAGTTTAGGAGCATCAGACAAACACCTTAACACAGTGGATGCTGGAAGATCAACATTCAAAGTTCAGCTATTATGGGCACACATCTGCAGAATCCATTTATAGCAAGAACTATGATCAGAGAGTGTATAGACATTCCTATCATTTCTAATTTACAAGACGACAGTATACCTGACTATTTTTAAAAGACTCAGCAAAAAATAATGAAGTACATTGAAGCCTGACTTGATCTGCTTTTGTAAATGAATGAATTTAACCACAGACTACGAACAAATAGGACAGCTTTTATTAAACAAAGTAACCTCTTTAAGGAAGTGCACAAAGTATGAAGAGCCGTATGCTTGTTT
The DNA here is from genome assembly GCF_003597395.2 of Chelonoidis abingdonii. Taxonomy (NCBI): domain Eukaryota; kingdom Metazoa; phylum Chordata; order Testudines; family Testudinidae; genus Chelonoidis; species Chelonoidis abingdonii. The sequence goes on from NC_133770.1 coordinate 133,991,222, forward strand.
ATTTGGTAAGGGTGTATGACACTACAAAGTACAAGTGCTTCACGCAGATTGTCTAATCATTTTGATCCTTATTAGAGAAAGTAATCACCTTTCCTCTGGCTGAGAAATACAGTGATTCACTGTGCATGCTACCTGCCGTTTGGTCACTTCTGAGCAAAAACGGTTAATCACGCCCACTCGATACCAGACTGTTTATGAGATTTCTGAATTTAATTAAGTATTCTCAACATTTAAAAATATTTAACATGAAAACAAAGGACCAAATTCTCATCCAGTGTAGACACCAGACAAGGGTCTGGCCTAAAGAGAGCACTGTGTGATTCCCCGTGTGCTGCAAATGGAGAAAATTAAGAGTCCAGTCATGAAAACCCTCACTTACATAAATAATCCTTATATATACAAGTTGCCCTTTTCAGGCATATGGGGCAACCTATGTGAATGAGGAATGCTTATGGGAGTAAAAGTCTGTGTAACCTTTGAGTGGGCTAGAGTTCACTTCATTTCCCGTCTACAGTGCCTTAAAAAAAAAGCAAACAAAAAAACCTCCTCCCATAGAAACAGGATTCAGAGTAGAAGCCGTGTTAGTCTGTATCCGCAAAATAGAACAGGAGTACTTGTGACACCTTAGCTTTCGTGGGCTACAGACCCACTTCATCGGATGCACGCAGTGGAAAACACAATAGGAAGATCTATATATACACAGAGAACATGAAACAATGGGTGTTACCATACACACTCTAATGAGAGTGATCAGTTAAGGTGAGCTACACACACACACAATGAAACAATAGGTGTTACCATACACACTCTAATGAGAGTGATCAGTTAAGGTGAGCTATTACTAGCAGGAGAGAAAAAATCTTTTTGTAGTGGTAATCAAAATGGTCCATTTCCAGCAGTTAACAAGAAATTGTGTGGAACAGTGGGAGGTGGAAAGAAACATGGGGAAATAGTTTTACTTTGTGTAATGACTCATTCACTCCCAGTCTTTATTTAAGCCTAATTTAATGGTGTCCATTTTGCAAATTAATTTCAATTCAGCAGTCTTTCATTGGAGTCTGTTTTTGAAGGTTTTTTGTTGTAATATTGTGACTTTTAGGTTTTTGAATGTTATAATTCTTGAAACAAATCAGACGTCAAGAATTATAACATTCAAAAACCACTCGGAGAACACTTCAACCTCCCTGGTCACTCGATTACAGACCTAAAAGTCACAATATTACAACAAAAAAACTTCAAACCCAGACTCCAACGAGAGACTGATGAATTGGAATTAATTTGGAAAATGGACACCATTCGGCCCACAGGACTGTCCTGCCCAGCCCTTGAACTCCTGGCTTGGGAGGCTAGCTCCAGCCCACTTCCCTGCTTTCTCCTCCACCCCGCCCCCAGCAGCCTCAGTTCTCTCGCTCTGCTGCCAGCACAATGCTCTGGGCGGCAGGGTTGTGATCTCCTGGGGAAGTGCAGCTGCAGAGCTGGGTCTGACCCAGTGCTCTGAGCTGTGCTGTGGCAGTGGCAGCGTGGCCCAGCTCCAGCCAGGCAGCACGGCTGTAGTGCTACCAGGCACCAGTACTCCAGGCAGCGCGGTAAGGGGGCATGAGAGGGGGGGTTGGATAGACGGCAGGGGAATTTGGGGTGGTGGTCAGGGAGTGTGGATAGGGGTAAGGCAGTCAGGGGAGGAACAGGGGGTTGAATGGGGGCAGGGATCTTGGGGTGGCGGTCAGAAAGGAGAGGGGGTTGGATGGGGCGGCACAGGGCAGTCAGGGGCCGGGGTTCCAGGGGCAGTCAGGTGACAGGGAGCAGGAGAGGCTCTAGCTTTTTTGCTGCTCCAAGCACAGCAGGTAGGCTGCTTTTGGCAGCTTGTCTGTGGCAGCTTGTCCCCGGTCCCACAGATTTGGCGTACTCACCGCCAAATTGCGGCTGAATCCGCAGGACTGGAGGACCTCCCACAGGCACGCTGCCAAAGGTTACCTGATTGCCACCCTCGCAGGGACTGGCAAAGCGCCCCCTGCGGCTTGCTGCCCCAGGCATGTGCTTGGAGTGCTGGTGCCTGGAGCCACTGCTGACAGGGAGAAGGGTGGTTGGATGGGGCAAGAGTCCAGGGTCGGGGCATCAGGAATGAGAAGAGGGGTTGGCTGGGGTGGCAGGAGTCCGCGGGTGGTCAGGGGACAGGGAGCGGGGTGTGTGGATGGGACTGGGGTCTCGTGGGGGCCATCAGGAAACGGGGGGGTTGGATGGGGCAGGAGTCCCCGGAGGGGAGCAGATAAGAGGTGAGGGCCAGGCCACGACCCCCTTCCCTAACCGGCCCTCCATACAATTTATGAAACCCTCAGGCTAAAAAGTTTGCCCTCCCCTGCTCCATTTTCTTGTACATATTTTCAGTTGGAATCCATGCAGACTCTTCCTATGCTGAAATCACTGCTAGCCAATCAGGTAAATGATCAACCAACCACTCAGTTAAGTGCATAGATTTAAAGACAACCCTGTTACAAGAAAACACAAAATTGAGAATAGCAAAATAGAAATGACTCTTTCTCCATTATTGCATTTAAAGAAAAGCTGGTGAATCAGACTATTGAGACAATTTAACTAGAACAATTTGGCTAAAATCAGAACAACATTCAAAGCATACAATTAAAATAGAAGTTATTTTTCCCTCTCAATTTCCCCTTGTTATAATCAGCATTGCCCATGCTTCCCTGTTAGAGGCTTAACAATGTCAGTAACCTGCTGCAAAATGCTTCAGAGTTAGGGACAACTGCCTGCTTTCTGCTCCTGGGCTCAGCTTCTCCCAGCTCACCTGGCCTTCGGCAAAGCAGCTGCCTTGCCTGCTTGCCCTCATGGAGTCTGACCTCAGCAACAGGGAACCTATTGGAGCAGACCCAAAACTACCACACCCAATTCCAGAAGCTTCTGGATGTGGAGTGCTTAATCTGCCTAGCAACAATGACCCAGACACAACTCAGTCCTACCTTCCCACAATGGGTCTCTTAAAGAGATATCTCCCTATAGGCACATGGGTTACACTTGCATGGTCAGAGTCGTGACCTCTGAATACATCTTGCTTAGGCCTTCAGATTACACTTGCATTTCACAGAAAATAAAATCATTTAACACCATTCTCTATATCTCTCTCCTTTCTTGGAATAAACATATTTGGAAGGATTTACGTAGAAAAGATTATTTGTTCAAAACTACCTTCTGAATTACATTTTTTATTTTTATTATAATTTTACCTCCTTCCCTCCCAAGTATAACTAGTCAAATTGCAATTGACTGTCCCTTTCTCTCAAGCCACCTAAAGTATAATTATATCTAAAATTAATTAAACCCTTAGCAGACTGTGATTCTGCATTACAGATAGGTGCGAAGCAGCACAGTAGGCAGACAGCATGACAGTAAAATACTGTTCCTAGTACTGGTGACTGGATCCAGAATCGTAACTGCAGTCGCAGCAAGTTTCAAGGTCAGTGCATGATGTTTGAACTACCACAAAAAAAAGTCATTAGCTGAGTTGCTCTGTGGATAAGCTTGAAATTATACCGTGGTCCATCATCCCTGCTGGAAATGGGATGTGAAACCAACATCAGAAGAATAAACTGGGAGGAAGAAAAGAATTGGGGGAATATTTATGCCTACTATGAAAACTGTATTTCTTCAACTAAGCAAATAGCAGATTGTCTACACATGTGTTTTGGTATAAAGTACATAATTAACTTGTACAAACATACATAATGTACTTCTCTGTCTCTACACACCCACCAACCCAAAGATTAAAGTAGATTCCAGGTTAGACAAAGTAAGAGTGCTTTGGATGTGAAGTGCTGTTTGGACAGCTGAAGAAAAAGGAATGTTTTGTTTGTGTAGGATTTGTTTCTTTTTTCTGTACAAAAAGAGCAGTAGAATGTTATGGTAACAACAGAGTAAGAATGATAAGGTTGGACTGTGTCATAAATAAAGATTGTTGAGCTACTTTCTAGATACCACTATTAATTTCAGTGTGTGATATGAATTACATGAAACTAAAAGAGAAAATAAAAGCTACTGCATGTGTCTATATAAATCAAGGATATCAAACTCATTTGGTGAAAAGGCCACAATTCCATTTTTAATTATGCTCCATGGCCTGGGCTATAATTTTAGGACTGCATAGTACCCCAATCCATGAAAAATATGCTCACCTTTAGACCACTGCTACTAGTGTCTCCCCTACCCCATTCTGCTTTCTCTGTTTTTTTGCCCCTTTTTCTTGTCTTTGTGTATATTCTTTGTTCTTCCCTCTGCCTTTCTTTTCCTGCAGTATCTTCCAATTCCCATGTCTCCATGGTCTTCATTCTCAACCCTTCCCCATTATATCTGTTAAAATGATCCGCTATTATACAGTTAATGTTAACACTGACACGGGAAAATGAACGAGACTGAAAAAGGACAGAGGACTTCCCACATCTCACAGCCATTTTTTTCAGAGATTCTGCAGATTCAGGTAGACAACACTGCATCAGTTTATGTTTGATTCACATCTGTAAAGTTTTCTTCACATTCATGAGGGCTACAAACTTACTTTTCTTTTAAACAAAATCTTGGATTCTGAAAAATTTGAACTTGTTTTGTGGGTCACACATAGCCCACAGACCATGTATGTATTTATCTATCTATCTATATATATATGACACCACTGATCTGTACACATGTAGATGCATATCTATCTGTGCAAACTCAGACTCAATTAATCTCCTTTAGGTTAATGTAATCCAGAAGTAACTCCATTAAAATTATTGGTCAGTATGTAAACTGGCAATTAAAGTCATCTAAACAAACTTGTATAATCAGCTGCAGAACAACCACAAACCAAGATCTAGTCCTATCCTTAAAAAACACATATCCCTGTATGAGCTACTCTGAAAATGAATGATACCTATCTGAGCTATCTCACTGCAGTTGATAGGACGATTGTCTAACAAAACAAACAGTTCTGGGTGCATGTGCAGAGCAGCATCGTGCATTTAACCCAAATAAGACAAATAGAAACTCAAAATGTATACATTATAGAATGGAGAAGACAGATATCAGGTATTTGGACAGAATCAATCATGCATCTTTGTCCACTCTAAAATTAAAAGAAAAGCAATGGGTGAGCATGGGGGCAGGAGAGAAGAACAAAACTAGAATATTGCTCAAAGTTCTCTGGGGAAAGAAACATTTCAGGCCACTCTATCCCAATTCCTCACATAAATATTTACTTCAGAACCATAGTGGCTCTTCCTATGCCAGGAAATAGCCATAATGAAGGTACCATGATGAATGTAGACTTTTCTAACAGATATAACTTTCCCTTCCATGGATACAATCAAATTTATAGCATCATCACAAATATTGACAACAGCTCCCACAGTTATTTCAGAATATGGATGAATAGCATGTTCACATTCTGGGATTATGCAAGACAAGCCGGAATGGATCCAGACAACTGATAGTTTTGTTTCCAGTGAGAATGACTGGATATGTGGGGGAGGAGAAAAAGATAGCAATATTGACAAGATGGAACCAACTCACTGAAGTGCTATGTAAGTAGTACAACAATGTTTGTATAAATAGACTTGCTAATTTAAAAACTATATAGTGGATATCTAATGTACTGTGAATGAGGATGATGAAAAATCAAAGAAGGTTCTGGCTGAAACAACATATGGTGGGTCCAGTAAGTCTATAATGACACACAATATTTCATTAATAATTGAATTTGAGGCAAGGTTATGGAGAGCAAATTTGGAGACAACCTACAGTGAACAAAAAATGAATGATGAAGTAGGAAAAGGACAATCACTAAAAATGAGAAGCAAAGTTTGAGATGAAAGTGGTCTGATGGAGTCAAAACACATCAAAAGCAATAGAAAATGCCACACAAATTAAAATGTGATGGCTTGCAGAGGAAGAAATATTTAAATGACTACCAAGCATGGGCTGAACCTTGTAAAAGACAAGAAGAAATAAGCCTGCAAGCAAACTAACAGAACTCCTACCTCTGGAAAGATTTCAGCCAGGAACAGGGGCACACAATGAAGCATTTAAAAATTCTTGAAGAGAAAAAGAAAGCAAACCTTTATATTTCAGCTCATGTTTGTGAAAGCTTACTGAATCCTTGGAGAAAAATTGTTTTTCACAAGCCATAAAAAAGCAATTGTATGGCTGTATGTAGTGAGGTGGTGGGATACCTCGCAGCCGAGCCTCCCCTAACACCAACATGGACGGAGCCAGTGGGTCCTGCACCCACCCCACAGAGGTCACGGTACAGGACAGGAAGTAGAAAAGTCCCGCTGCAAAGCTCAGTTGAAAGCCAGACGTCAGAGAGGCCAGATGCCCATGGCCCAGCTCCGGGTTAGGGAACGCAGGCAGGCTGCGGCCAACCTGAGGACTTGCCGGGCCAGCTGAGCCTACCCCTTGCCAGCTACCCCGAGGAGGAGCTGCGCCTACCCCTCGCCAGCTACCCCGAGGAGGAGCCCGCCTACCCCTCACCAGCTACCCTGAGGAGCTGCCAAGCCTATCCTTTGCTAGTTACCCAGAGGAACTGGTGGTGCTGGAAACTGCAGAGGATGCCAGCCAAACCCAGGTACCCTACGAGGGGGAGTCCGGAAGTAGCCCGGGGGCAGCCGACCCTGGCCTGGCCGCAGCAGGGCCAGAACCAATGTCAGTGTGTTGCAGTCAGGATCCCCACTGACACAGCAGTGAGTTTCCTGCCGCTGCTATGGCCCTGGGCTGGGACACAGTGGAGCAGGTGAGCCTGCATCCCCCCTGCCACCCCACTCACGGGTGGCAGTCTCCCCCTCACATTTTGTTCTTTTTTCTTATTTTTAAAACAACCCTTGGCATAAGATAATAAACAGTGAGTTTTATTTTCCTTATAATCTTCAATTTATCATAAATGCAGATTGAAAATCTGAATTTGTTCTAGTTTGCAGACTTAGTAAAGAATAAAAAGATAAACACAGGAAGCATTTCAGCCATTCAAATGCCTTGCTACTACAACTCATTACCATGATAAAGACAGAAACAAGACCAGCCAATGGCAAAATTAAGAATAGTACAGACATAAAACAAATAGTTTGTTATTAAGGCAAGCAACCATAAAACAAAGGTCCTTGCCAAATGGAGTATCTGGAAAAACAGCAGGTAGCAGACTTTTGCCGTGATTTTCTTAAAAGAGTTGCAAGCTGTGGATCCTACTTTACTAATACAAAAGACTAACTTTTAAACACTAGATAGTCTAAATAAAATGGCTTTGCTAAAAAAAATTCTTTGCAAAATCATATTACTCAAGGGAAATAGCTACAAAAACGTAAGATCTGGCTTTTTCAAGATTCTAACATTAGTTTTCTAACAGTTTTCTGTAACACACCGCAGAAGAATATCTTCTATCAAAGAAAAATTACAAGTAGTTTGTCATAGTTGTTTAATTAGATTTTGAAAAATATCAGTGTAATCCAGAGTGACAGAGTTGGTGCTCTCAACATGAATACAGATACTGCCAAAAATCTCTTGGTTTAAAAATAAACAGTAAGCATCTTTTCTAGTATACAGAAAGCACTTGCAAGCACCAACAAGACATCTTTACCTAACTGTCATTAGTGGGTGAGTCACTGGTACATTCTAGCTGCTTTGCATTGTTTTAGCAATGATAAGCAATCATAAAACTACACAACCCACCAGTTAAATTGTGTTTATGGCTGCTATGTGTCACTGAAGCATCATAAAAAGCCAGAGCATAGCGAAGAACAAGGTTCAGTATGTTTTGATATAGATGGGACACGCAGGTGATACTCAGGGTCGATGCAAATAAAGTCTAACTGGAATTTGGAGAGTCTTGAAAACTTGAGTTGTTCACATGAGCCTTTAGGCCGGAATGTTAGAAGTCTGGCAAGAACTGCTTTTGGCCACACTGACAAATGGAAATAGGCTTTCTACTTCAGGATCTGCTCCAGAAACCAAAATATTAGTGATATTTCAAGCATTTGGGTTTAAATCCAACTCTGCTCTCACATTCAGAGGGATTTGGATGTGAGAGGCTGGTTTATGAATCTCTAATATTTGTAGAGAGGACTGGAACCCAAATTTCCATAGCTTAAAGACTTTTGGGAAAAGTCCAGGCAAAAATAAAGTCACCCTCATTGTAAGAGAAAGAGAAATGTTACTAGAAAGAAAAAGAGTAAAGATGACTCACTTGTCCAGTTATTCCATCAGGTGAACTGTCAGTGTCTTCTGCTCACCACTAACTCATCTACTCTCACAATGCTGCATTTCAAAGCATCTTTACGGTTAAAGAATGTTTTCTGGCAATTGGAAAAATAAAGTACAGTCTGTTCTTGGTTTTGATAATAGTGGCTATGATTTTTAGTAACAATTTAGTAAGAGGCCTGAGATAAGTTATATCTATATAGTTCTATAGTGCCCTGCTAAGTGTACAATGGTCTAAACACCAAAGAGTATTTAGCTTCAACATTATCAACATTACCAGAAACATGTAAAGATTAGCTGTTTCTTTTGCAGAGAATGTTGAAAGAAGCCCATAAGGAATGAAGAAAATTTGTTTTTAAATATTATTTACTTGGTTTAAAAATGTCAGTATTTCTGTGATCCAATTTTTTTAACACCCTCTGGATTATAGTGAAAGTAGTTTTGAAATATAAACCCTAAAAAGCCAGAATACTATTGTAAACTATTAGAGTCATCTTTATTATTTTTGGCTCCAGACCTTTTTTACTGTCTCCTTGCCTTTTATATTTCAAGTAAATGTTAGTGCTCTACTTGAGTGAATGCAGTATTGAAAATTAAACTTTTGAAAGAAATGTGCTACATTGTTGATAATGGTTATCAACAAGAAGGCATGATGGTCCATTATAGGCACCTGGGCTTTTAAATTGATGAGATAATTGAATTCATTTGCAAACTGTTCAGAATCTGAAAGGGCACACTTTTAGTGATAAACTATTTGAATATCCTCTGCAATGATTACAGAGAGTAGAATTTTAACACCCTTTCAGCATCTCAAGAGAAATGAACTTGTACCTTCTATAACTGGATGAGTATTTAACAATTGTATGTCATATCTTCTGCTCGGAAGTACTTCCCCAGTGGGATAATTATGCTTATTTTTCCCCCTACACTTCATCCTGCAGTGCTTCTTTTCATTATTGCTTTTAATAAGCACATCAGTTTAGCTGGTAGCTATCCTCAATCAGAAGCATGGGTTGTTATGAGTACAAGAATAAGTGAATGAATGAAGTCAACATAACTGATCTAGACACTTTTAGCTCAACAATGAAATAATATAGAGACAAGAGAGTCTAGATCTGTCACATTGTCCTGGAAATACTCAGATGTTACTTATCACTTAATATTTTAAAGTTTCTAAAATTTTGAAATACATTTTAGAATTTCCAAACACAACAAATAGCATATTTTTACTGAATGTATATGGGGCAACCCCAATTTCAAGCTTCTGTTTACTTTCTGTTCCTTTTTAAGCAGAGCATATTTTAAATCAATTATGCCATCAATTTCACCTCTACCTTGATATAATACGACCCGATATAACACGAATTCAGATAAAACGTGGTAAAGCAGGGCTCCGGAGGCGGGGGGGAGGGAGAGGGCTGTTCACTCCAGTGCATCAAAGCACGTTTCATATAATGTGGTTTCACCTATAATGCTGTCATAAACAGATAAGAAAAGTTAATAGCACAAAAGTACTTTATATCTCTTTGACTGTAAAGGGTTAACAAGTTCAGTAAGCCTGGCTGTCACCTGACCATAGGACCAATCAGGAGACAGGATACTTTCAAATCTTGAGGGAGTGGACGTTTTCTGTGTTGTGCTGTTAGTTTTGTTGGTTGTTCTCTCTGGGGGCTCAGAGGACCAGACGTGCAACCAGGTTTCTCTCCAATCTCCCTGATACAGCTCTTGTAAGTTCAAATATGATACTAGATAGATAAGCGAGTTAGGCGCTATGTTTTTGCTTTATTTGCAAATGTACATTTGCTAAGGAGGTTTCAAATTTGTATTTTTGCTGAAAGGATTTAATTGTTTTGAAATTAGGCTGGGAGGTATTCCCAGTGCCTATAGCTAAAAACCTGTACCTATTCCATTTTAAATTTACCAAGATAATTTTTACTGTTTTTCTCTCTTAATTAAAGTTTCTTGTTTAAGAACCGATTGTTTTTTTATTCTGGTGATGACCTCAGGGGACTGGGTCTGGATTCACAGGGAATTGGTGGGGAGAAAGGAGGGAAGGGGGGAGAAAGACTAATTTCCTGTGCCAGGATTACTCTCTCTCTCAGGAAGTCTGGGAGGGGAGGGAAGGAGGGGAGGTGAATTTTCCTCTCTGTTTTGTGATTCAAGGAGTTTGAATCACAGTGATCTTCCAGGGTAACCCAGGGAGGGGAAATCTGGGAGAGGCAACGGTGGGGGAAAGGGTTTACTTTCCTTGTGTTAAGATCCAGAGGGTCTGGGTCTTGGGGGGTCCCCGGGCAAGGTTTTGGGGGGACCCGAGTGTACCAGGAGTGTAGCGCTGCCACTGGAATTCCTGGTTGGTGGCAGCGCTACAGGTTCTAAGCTGGTAATTGAGCTTAGAGGAATTCATGCTGGTACCCCATCTCTTGGACGCTAAGGTTCAGAGTGGGGAATTGCATCATGACAAATGCGGTAAGATTTTTTGGCTCCTAAGGACAGTGTTATATTGAGGTAGAGGTATATTTTAATAATTAGAGATCAAGCTCATCTCCAATTTACAGTGAAATTGCTAAAAGCAACTGCTCTGTTTAGTATTTGCCATGCAAGGAGCAAGAAATGAAACACTTGCACCTGCTTTAGTACACTTAAAGTACAATAAATCATAAGTTTGTAGCTGGTAAGAATTTTACTACTAGTGTTTCCTGTGAATAAAAACAGTATTATATTAAAAACAATAGTGCAATTAGATTATTCCTTTGGGTGCCCTTTCCTAGGCTCTTCTCTAGGACCAGGACTTAAATCTAACTCCAACGAGTCTGACTGAATTTCATTCCATTAAGGAATCAATTCAAGGTCATAAAGGGAAATTACTTGTCTTAAATTTATTGTAGACTAAAATACAAAACAACTGCACATTTGGCAAAACTAGTAGCCTTTTTCTGACAGACTGTGCATATGAGCATGAAGTCTAAATGAGCTAGACCAGAAATAGACCCAGTAGCTCAACTGCTAGGGCACTCACCTTGAATGTGGAAATCCCTGCTCCAATAAGTATTTGATGATTTATACAAAGAAACAGAACAGCTACAACAGGACAGATGAGAGTCCCCACTTCAGAATACCTCACATCCCCACGGTTAGGGTATGCACCTGGGTTCAAGTCCCTGCTCCATTTCAAACAGACTAGAGATTTCAGCTATGGTCTCCCAGCTACTGGTGATCTAAACACTGGGCTACTAGGTATGAAGGGGACACCTCCTCTGCCTGGGGCAGCTGGGTTTTGTGTGGCATGCAAGCTGGTAGATGTCAAAGCATGTCACAGAATCATAGAATACCAGGGTTGGAAGGGACCTCAGGAGGTCATCTAGTCCAACTTCCTGCTCAAAGCAGGACCAATTCCCAACTAAATCATCTCAGCCAAGGCTTTTGTCAAGCCTGACCTTAAAAACTTCTAAGGAAGGAGATTCCACCACCTCCCTAGGTAACTCATTCCAATGCTTCACCACCCTCCTAGAGAGAATGTTTTTCTTAATATGCTACCTAAACCTCCCCCACTGCAACTTGAGACCATTACTCCTTGTTCTGTCATCAGGTACCATTGAGAACAATGTAGATCCATCCTCTTTGGAACCCCCTTTCAAGTAGTTGAAAGCAGCTATCAAATCCTCCCTCATTCTTCTCTTTTGCAGACTAAACAATCCCAGTTCCCTCAGCCTCCCTTCATAAGTCATGTGCTCCAGTCTCCTAATCATTTTTGTTGCCCTCTGCTGGACTCTAATTTTTCCACATCCTTCTTGTAGTGTGGGGTCCAAAACTGAACACAGTACTCCAGAGGAGGCCTCACCAATGTCAAATAGAGGGGAATGATCATGTCCCTCAATCTGCTGGCAGATCATCTACTAGTTTGTGCCTCAGAGGTGAGATAGGTGAAGGGTGGGTGCTGAGCTGCTTGCCAGTGTCAGGACTGAGGTGGCTGTCTGCATGCCCATCAGCAGAAATTTAGGGACTAGGAGATCTTAGCTGCTGACAGAGACAGGTAGCAGCTGAGCAGGGGTTTTTATCAATGCCAATAGTACTTAAGGGCACTTAGGTGCCTAAGTCTCCTTGTGAGTCTCACCCTTAATTCCTAAACAGTACAAGAGCTTAAACTATTTAGTTCAATCCCACAAAAAAATCAGAGACTGTCAAATCCAGGTGAAAACACTATAGCCTTTCCAAAAGGGTGATGATAACAAATAAAAAGGATTTTTTAAAAAATTGGATTTTTAAAACATTGTTATTTAAATTATAAATAAGTTTCTCTTTTTAAAAATAAACTTGTTTAAAACAAAATCTGATTGAATACAAAATGTGTTAAGACCTACACATGATTGGCTCTTAACATTTAAAAGTCTATATATGCTGAGCCTGTATAAAATGTTAGAGTAAAACACTGCTTTTCTCTCCTGCTCCCAACCCCCGACCATAGTGAGGAAAAACCATTATGGTTCCCTGGCAATGAGGGATGCGGAATTGCTCCCAAAGGTGGAGGAGACACTCCGTACCCCCACGGCTCTCGACCACCTCTCCCAAGAGGAAATGTAGAATAGTGGTGGTTGGAGATTCCCTTCTGATGGGGACATAGGCAGACATCTGTCAGCCCAACATAGCATCCTGGGCTCCTGCCATGGGCCCATATCAAAGACGTTACAGAGGGACTGATGATTAACCTGCCCTCTCACTACTACCCCATGCTACTCATCCATCTATACTGCAAGGTATGACTCTGAGCAGATCAGAAGTGACCACTGAGCTCTGGGAACAAGGGTAAAGGAGATGAGAGTGCAGGTGGTGTTCTCTTCAATCCTTCCAGTCCAGCGCAGGGGTCGAGGCAGAGATAGATGCAACCCGGAAGTCACTGCACGTCTGCATGGACAGTGTTGCCAGGAGGGCTTCGGCTTCCTTGACCACAGGATTAAATTAATTAAAGGACAATCAACTGCACATATACAAAATGTGCATGGACCACCTAGGAAGGAGATCTGGGGGTCATAGTGTATCACAAGCTAAATATGAGTCAACAGTGTAACACTCTTGCAAAAAGAGCAAACATCTGGGATGTATCAGGAGTGTTGTAAGCAAGACACAAGAAGTAATTCTTCTACTCCACTCTTCTACTCCTAACTAGAGCATTGTGTATAGTTCTGAGTGCCACATTTCAGGAAAGACATGAACAAACTAGAAAAAGTCCAGAGGAGAGCAACAAAAATTATTAAAGGTCTTAAAAAACACAACGGAACATGACTTCTGAGGAAAGATTGAAAAAATTGGTTTGTTTTGTCTGGAGAAGAGAAGACTGAGTACATAAAAAGACGTGAAAAATTGTTCTCCTTAACCATCAAAGATAGGAAAAGATGCAATTGGACTTAAATTGCAGCAAGGGAGCTTTAGGTTGGACATTAGGAAAAACTTCCTAACTGTTGGGGTGGTTAAGCACTGGAACAAATTGTATAGGCAGGTTGTGGAATCTCTGTCAGTGGAGGTTTTTAAAAATAGGTTAGACAAACACCTGTCAGGAACGGTCAACTTATTACTTAGTCCTGCCTTGAATGCAGGGACTGGACTGGATGACACATTGAGTTCCCTTCCACTCCTACACGTCTATGATTCTATTAAAAAAAAATCTGGGAAAATCTAACGTCTGAGGTTAAGCTTTATAAATATGGTGCAGTAGGTCATGTACTATATTAAAGCCGTTTTGTTTAATAAAAAGTAATTTTATATGCTGCTTTGTGTGTTTAATTAGATTACACATACCAACCTAATATAGCTTGACACACATCATGAGCAAATAGTTACTATATCATTCACCATTTTAAGATATATATATGTACAACTTATTAATAAGAATCGGAAAATACTGAAGCTATACAACTGCATAAATAAATGTATGTAGTTACAGTGTACACTCCTAGGGAGCAAAAGAGATGTACCAAATATAGTGTAAGGGCTCTATTTAGCTGTAAATCAACATGTTGTAATGGGTATAACAATCAATGAGAATGCACCTCTCTTTAGAAAATAACTGATGTACAAATGGTAAAGTTGATTAAAATGAAAGCTTTCTATATATGGAGATATACTTATCTCATAGAACTGGAAGGGACCCTGAAAGATCATTGAGTCCAGCCCACTGCCTTTACTAGCAGGACCAAGTACTGATTTTGCCCTGGATCTCTAAGTGGCCCCTTCAAGAACTGAAACCACAACCCTGGGTTTAGCAGGTCAATGCTCAAACCACTAAGCTATCCCTCCCCCCTACTTGATTTAAATCAATGCACCTTGCTTTCTCATGCATCACATGGTAGATTAGAGGTCAGGTCTGATAACTGAAGAGTTGACCAGGATCATGTTTTTTTGGCGGGGGTTTTGGCCCTTCCAACCTGCACATTGTAGGTCTGGGATATCTTGTGGAACTCTAGAGCCCCCATGATGTTTACCAAGATCCCAACCAACTGTGGCAGACTGTTTCCATCTACAGCCACGTTGGGAAGGATTTGAAAAACATGACTGTGCAGAGGGGTACTCCATGGGATAATATCATTGATAGTGTCTTTTCCTGAGGGTTTATTGGGATGATATTTGAAGAGTAGGTCTTCTCTGGCTCCAGTTTCTCTTTATCCAGCTGCAACACAAATCCACGGAGCCTCAAATACTGCAAATTCATATACAAAAGCTTTCTTGGGGTTGGATGGAGTGAGCATGGTCCACTTCAGATTCAATTCCTCTCCCTCCAATGAATACTAGGCTATTTTACTGGATTTACATACTTATCTCACTTGCTACACACACACACACAAAATCCACATGATTAAAACTACTACATGAATCATAAATTACAGGTCTGTAAGAAGCCTAAGTTTATGAGTCTTCATAACATTAATTAGATTGAAGAAGCAGTCAGAGTGACAGATAAGGATTCTATATCATGTAATTAAGAAACTAAAGCAACCACAATTATGATAAGAACAGCAGCTCTAAACAGATGATCATGCAAAGGAAAAAATAGAAAGATGCATTATCCCTCACTGTCCATTCTTTAGACTGCATTTTTATATTTTTATTTTTGAAAAAGTAATTAAACAATATGATAAGACAAAGCCTCAACATGAATCTGTGTCTTCACTGCATCAAGGCTAAAAAAGAGCTCTTCCAGTGAACTTAAAAAAAAAAAAAAAAAACAGAAAGAAAGGAAGGAAAGAAAGAAAAAAACAAACCTGGGCATTTACGCATGACTAGCTGCAAATATTATTTAGTTGCATCACATCTGTTTAAGACCAAATGAGTACTTATACACATTTTACATATAAAAAACAATATTAAAATATTACATAATAAATTGCCACTTCTGCTGGATAAAAGCTGTGTGTATATATAAACACCTCACATTCAGTTGAAACATCAACTGATTCTGTAGTTTATTTTTTAGAGACTAATCCAGTCTTCTCACTGACTTCCACAGATACCAGATCAGTCAGAACAATGGGAACAAAGAAGTCAGGTCTTTAACTCTTTGGCCCAAGAAGCTCTTGGTAATATGCTACTTGTAAGGACAAGTAACTATTGATTCAGGCTGCACCTGTGAAGGACAATGGTCTTGTGGTTAAGGCACCGGATTGAGGCTCTTTTTCTGCTCTCAGTAGCGCTTGCCTTTGGTGCTGCTCCACACACTACAAATAACAGGGGGTCTTGCATGCTCATGTATGGCACTCAGTTGATATCCATGAATATGCCTCCTGCTATCACCACATGGCTGTATACACAAACAGAAGCAACATAGGGTGAGTTGGAAACATGAGCAGGGAACTCGATCATCTACCCAAAGTAGCAGTAGTTATTTGACAGAGTAGTGTAATTAAGGCTCAGATAGTAGCAAGAACAAGAAAATGGCATTTATTACAATTTTGATTTGGAGAGCTAAACTTAAGTTGACCCTGTCTCTTTAGTTTCTCCTGCGAAATTGCACCATCCAAATAGTTATTCCATCAGTGGTAGTAATTACGTTTTGCTCAACAGGATATGTTTCTGAAGCGTTATGGGTGTATGTTGTAGGAAAAGAATTTGGGGTGAGGGAAAGCATAGAGAGAGAACATAAAGCAGAAAAGGGGAAAAAAAAGCAGTAAAAGAAGTCGGAGTTTAAGGCCAGAAGAGAGCACTAGCTAGATCATCTAGTCTGACCTTCTGTTTATCACATGCCACCAACAGCACCTACACACAAAACCCAAAAGGTAACACACATAGGGTTTGTCTACACTTACAGCGCTGCAGCACACTACCTATGTGGACAGGAGGGCTGCTCCCATCTGCGTAGATACGCCAAAGAGGCAGTAGTTATATCGATGTGAGAAGCCCCCCCATCAACACAGTGCCACCTACCCAGGAGTTTGGTCAGTTTAACTGCATCACTTAAGGGTGTGGATGTTCTGCAGCCCTGAACTACGTAGTTATACTAACATTAGTTTGCAGTTTAGACAAGGGCACTTTGTCTCAGGCCTTTTAAGAACTCACTCAGTTCAAAGGTAGTCCAAACAATCCCTTTCTGGGGTCCATTTTATTTAATTTTCAGGAGCATACTGACCCTATAGGCCTCAACCCCAGTCCAGCTACTTTCTCCTGATAATCCAAAATAGCACAGTCTTTCAAAAAATGGAACATGAACCTCGCAGAAATTTCATCACAGTTTCAGCAGGGCACAGCCCCACCTCCCTGAAGGACTCTCTCTCTCTGCTTCCCAGCACCTTCTGCCTGGCATTTATCCTTTTCCACAGGGACTGTCCATTACACATTTTTTGGTGATTTTCAAGACTCAGCCATTTTCTTGTAACACTGAAACAAATGCCCCAAATTAAAGATTCTCCCCTCCCTTCCCTCCAGTCCTTTATGTAATTTATGAACAGCCCCACAGGTCTTTATAGCCTCTTTTCTGCTTGGACAGGGTCTCTCCCAAGTTTCTCCACCCAGTCTCTTCTACTACTTAAGCTTTTCCTTTTGTGATTCAGGACTCTTCTTGCTCCCTGCAGCACGCTAACAACAGAACTACAGTTTCTTTGGCTTCCCCTCTTTACTACATTTTCCTGCTCCTTTTGTACTGAAATCACCTGACTCCTCTCAGGTGGGGCTAATCCTATAATCAGGGTTGGTTTAGCCCCAGGCTCTTCAGCCCATGGGGCAAGTAATGTTACAGTAATATATAAGAACAGGGGGGCAGGTGTCCTCCAGTAAGAAAGAAAAAAAATCAAATCGTACATATTTGATAGCAAATAGTGTATTTAAAACAAATGTCTCTTCAGTTATTAATACTATATTATGTTACACTGCATCACTTATCATTTATCTTCATATCAAAAAGATAATACTTCTTCAAACCTGTAACAGATGACTTAGCTACAATCATTTTGTTGGACCCATAGAGTTGATTCAGATAAGGAGGATATGGTTTAATCATATAGCATAAAAGGAAAACATGTTTAATTCCAGCTGTGCTGAGCTGAGGAATAGGAATCTGTTCCTCATAACTTGGCAGACAGCAGCTAATGGTTAAGTGGCAGCAATTTCACACTTTGTTCTAATACCTCACTTTGGCGGGGGGGGGCATTTTCTACTGAAATATAAGGACCACCATTTGAATGGGAAGACACTGGGTGCACTGGGGGAAAAAAAAAAAGATGTAGCAGCATACTTATGTACCTGTTCGTTTGCACAATTACCCATCTTGCACCTGCATGGGCAAATAAGCCCACTCTTTGTGCCATCATTTGAAAATTAGGCTTTGAGATTCAGAAAAGGAGTTTCACTGCAGTGCCTGAGAACAGGAGAGCCAGAAACACTGTTTTCAGTTAGCTTCCCATCCAAAAATGAAAAGTTTTATTCCTTGAAGCTAGTCAGACAATGGCTAAGCAGATTCAGTATCAGGATCTATGTGAGAATCACATATACTCCAGTGAATACCTGTTTGACATTTTACTGTAATTACATGTAGACTTGTTGGCAACATCCAAACTTTACTGTAGTTTAAAAAAATCCCCAGGGTAAAGAAGACAGAAGTTTTATGAATTTTAATAGAGCTGAACAGGAAGTCTTGCAGCTGACAAGAGATGTGGAGTTTTGATTTCCAGGGTCTTGAAAGGAAAAAAATGGAACCATAAAGATTGCTACCAATATAGCATCAGTACCGAAATTTACAGAGACCACAGCCTCTAATAAAACAACTAAAAACTTGGAGAATCAGCTTACTATAGACTCAAATATCAAAGTCTTAAGCAGCCCTGAGCACAACACAAATAAAACATACTTCCTTTGAGCAGACTCTCTAAAAAGTTTGTTCAGTAAACCTGGCCTGAATTTCAGAGAGGGAAAATGAGCAAGCCCACAGAAATGTTCAACTTAAGTCTAAAAGAGAACATTAAGTAATAAATGATAGATTACTGAATTGCAGGATATATAGAGCCTTTGTGATTTAGGAATTAGGACGGGACAAAGAATAGCAATGAACAATACACAACTTAAAAGCAGCTTTGGAAATGATAAAATTATTATGATGTGCAGACCCTGGATCATTGCCAGTCTCCCATAGGTGAGTATATTAACTCATAGGTGAGATATATTAACACATAGGTGAGATATGCCTGGACAGGGAATGCTTACATGCTATAACTGTTTTTTCAACTCCTGCCACTACAGTGATAGCAATATTGTCCTACCCACAGTGAGTCACGTTATGGTGATGCTCTTTCAGTGGCTAAGCTATTTAAGGTAACTCTCATGCACAATATTTTGAAGTAACATAGCTTTAAAATGTGATAACTCTTACAACTCATGTTTTGGCACAGCAGGTTAAACAGAGCGTACATGTTATTGAAGTGTTCTGCCACATCAAGGTCTTTATTTCCTTTAAAGATCTATTGTATACTATCATTAAAGGTGGGCAAATACAGCAAAAAATTATTCACAAATATTGTGGTGAATAAACCCCGCTGACTCATTTGTCTGCCATTCACAGCTTTTATTTACTTATTCCTGAACATTTGGGTAGAGCGAGATTAGGAAGAACATTTGCAGAAAGCAAAAGCATCATGATACTAGCACAAATAAATATTCACAGGAGTAATCTGTCTGGATTTTATAGCTCTGCCCAACATTATAATATTTGAGCACTTCCAGATAAAATCAAGAGCAACAGTGACATTACTTTTGGACTTCATGAAGTGTCTAACACTTTCCCCTTTTGGTGGTCAAAACTCTGCTGGAGCTAGGTGTTTTTTTCAATTTTATTAATTACCTTTTTTTTTTGGATGGTAGGGGTTATTGGATAGAAGGGAGTGTCTGTGTTGGGCATCATTCTTATGGTGGAAAGGTTTTTTTTCAAACTGGAAGGTTTTGCAGCCTTTCCTAATGGCAAGAAGTCAGGTTCTGGATTCACCTGATCTCTTCTGAAAGTTTTCTCCATAGACAGATCTCCTCAACACAGAATGCTTTTCCCCCGGTTTTCTCATGCTTTGTCCTGGGCTCTGTGATCTGCACACAGCTGTTGCAATGATTCTTACTATAATTTGGGCTTTGATATAGCAGGGGCTTGATTCTTTATTACTTTGAAAGTCAGGGGTGTAACAGGGTTTTTGCTTCCTGAGCACACCCTCATCACATTAGGTGACCCTTCAGCATCCCTCTCTGAGTTTCCTCTCAGTGACTTAGCCCAGCGGCTAAGACATTAACAGAAAGTCTAGCCCTTCTGGGACGTAAAAGTCCAAAAACCAAGCACAAGAGTCTTCTTGCCAGTTTCAAACTGGGCCCAGGTCTTCCCTTCTCAGGACCTGGTCTCTCTCAAAACTCTTCTGCCTGCTCTCTGGGCTCAGGTTTCAGTCTTCCCAGGCTCCTTTCTATCTCTCCCTTCAGCCCCACGTGGGCTCCTTTGGTTTGCTTCCTTCTCCTCCCAAGCCTTCTTGCCTTCCATCTTTCTCTGCTTTGGCAGGTCACTCCCAGCCCTACCTAGCTGGAACATTTTCTCGCCTAGTCAGTGGCGTATTAGTCACTGTGCCCAGAGGCCCTGGCCAATTGGGGGGAGGTGCAGAAAAATGGGCACCCCTGCACTCTGACTCCTTCCTGACAGGAGCACTGAGTGGGTGGGCAGGGTGAAGTAGGGGAAGCCCTTGAGCCCCAACCCCTCCCCCAGCAGGGTGAAAGGGGAAACCCCAGTGCCTGGACCCCAGCTGTAACCCTGGGACTGGAGGGGCTCTAGCTCCATGCTGCAGTCTTGGGGCTGGGGAAGCTATCACTCTCCGTCACTCCCCCAGGGCCATGGTGGGCGGTGGGGGGAGACAGAGCTTCTCCAGTCTTGGGGTCACAGTGTGTGTGGGGTGGAATGGGGCAGGACTGCAGGCAGAAGGGGTGGGAGGGACCCCCCCCACTTTCTCTGGCCCAGAGCCCCACAAAACCTTAACCATCTCTGCCCCTAGTATCTCAGAGTCTCCTCCAGGCCTTTGCTGAAGTCTCTCCTCTCTTCTTGCCCAGGCCTCTCCCTAATCTATCCCAGAGGCCTGAAAGTCATGTAACTCAATCTTCCCCTCCTGGGAAGGTGAATTGGCTGTCATAGGTAAGGCTGAGCGCATATTCCTTTAAAGGGACTCTGTGACAAGGGCCAAGACCTTAAACTGGCATTGGAGAATGAGTGGGAGCCAGGAGGACTTGCACTCAGTCTGATATGCTCTTGGTGACCTAAGCCATTAAGAAGGCAGACAATTGTTCTGCTCCATCTTCATCATCTTTGGATTCAATTTCAGGTACAAGTATAGTCAATTCTAGTAATCCAACCAGGAGATGACAACTGCAAGGATCAGTATGGCCAAGTCCTCATCCCTGAGAAAGGGACAATGTTTCCTAGCAAGTTGGAGGTGGAAAGGTTTTGGAAACTGATGCTGGTCATCCAAGCTTAGCAAGGGATCAAAAACCCTGAGGCTTTGTACTACATTAAAGAATGGGGGCTGGGCTGGAGACATTTTGGCTAGTTCTTCAAATCATTTCGCCTGTCCAATTTACATCACTTGGTCTTGCCTGAGTTCAGGCTGAGCCAGCTGCTCTTCATCCACAAGTTGATCCCTTTGAGGTATTTTAATGCTGGCAGTAGTTGCATCAGTATTGACTAGGGTTGCTTCCTCTAAGTACAAAAACTGGGACGCATCTGGGATGAGCCTGAGACCATAAAACAGTACACACTGCCAACTATTGAGAGCACCCTTACAGGTTTTCCAGGACAGCTACCTCAAAAAAGGGATGACTGGGTCGGTAGCAACCCTACTATTCACACTGTAAATGCTCCGATGCCTATTTGTAAAGTTCTTTTTATTATTTACCCAATATATTTGTACAATTATGAAGATTTATGGATAATTTCTGAACAGAACAAATTACTTCTCTTGTTTACAAAATGTAGGTTAATTCAATCCGAGTACAGAAATAACTGCATGTGACATGAAATGGCAAATACTCGAAGTGACCAGTTCATTAACAGGCTAAAATTTGGCTGCACAAACTACCTCAACCACCATCAATAACAAATTGGCAAAAATCATGAACCCCTTATGGATAATTCTCAGGAAGAAAAATGACTCCAGGTAAATTGCAGATAATTCATGCACAGAATAAAGGGCTACACTTATCAGTCAAAATTATTGCAGGTGCATAATTTGACCAGTTCTAGCTATCACTGACATTTACCATGTTTATAAGTACCATGTTTAGCAGTATCTGCTTGTAGTTAACAGAATGGCAGATCTCCACATAAGTGATTAAAGACAAGAAATCACTATTATTGGAGCTTTTTTGATTCTAGGTCTTATTCTTCAGTGACTTATGGAGTCATTTATGACTGTGCAAAGTGAACTTTAAATATTACTGTTCTCATCTGATATCAGTTTATACCCCTTTGCACAGGTCGAAATGATGACATGAGATAAAAGGCAGTGAAGAATCAAGCCTTTGTGTTCAAATTACCCAGTCCAACAGCCATGGGTTTACATTATTCCCTGCTGTTTTTAAAGGTATTCCAAATAGAAGATCATTTGGATGTTCTGACATGGATATGTGACAAGACCTAGAGATGCAATTAGACCTGAGGCACTTGAAATATTTGGCAGAACATTTAAAGATATTCTGTAGAATAAACAAAACTGGTGAGAAAAATAGCACATAGCTTACATTGGGCACTGAGGTTTATAATAGCAGCAGGTAAGGAGCAGCATTTAGTTTCTGGAGGTCAGAAAAATCAGATGTATTATACTTTTGAAAGGCTTGGTACCTCCTAGTTCCTAGGCCTGAGGTGAGTGTGAGGGGTACCCCTTTCTATACCAGGGATACTCACTGCTCTCTCCAGTGCAGCAACCTCAGTTTGTGAGGGGAGCATATCCAGGCCTCCCATCCAGAAACACTCCAACTCGGCATGCTATATGAACATTGCCTGTAATGCTGGCCAGGCATCCTGCCCCCACATTTGTGTTCTCCAGAGCTGGGAACCAGATTATGTCTGGATCATGTATGGTGGTACCAAGGCATAAAGAGTTCCCTGTATCCTAGCTCACTTCTGTCACACCTGCACAATGAGTGGTATAAATCAACCCTATATGTTTAAAGTTAATATTTTAACCAATGCATGTCTTTACAATGCATTGAACATGAAAAGTGCTATGCATATATCCTTTGAAATACTCTTAATGGTAATTGGGAGAAAATATGAGCTGTCCAAATATCAAATGTATTATCATTCAAATACTTACCCATTTGATTTCTGTATTTTAAAGGAAAATAATCTCAATAAAGCCTAAATTTAAGAGAGGGGCATCATTAATATAATTAGTAGGAATATTAGTACAGTCACAGAGTAACTGCTATCCACTTTTAGCCAAAATAATGGAATATTTATTTAAACTCTGCAAAAGAATGTATTATGGTAAGTTTAATAACACAATATATTCAGATTCCCTGAAGATACTTTTCCCTACAACAGTGGAAATAGTCACTGGAAAAGGAGCAGAGAATAAGGATACTAACTTCTGATAGTTTCAGTCTTGATTTCTGAAAAAAATGCAAACTCTTGGAACTGCTTTTATTATGAGATTATGTCAATATGCACTGTATCTGAGAGACTAACACAAAGTCATAAAGATGGCAGAATATTCAATGAACATACTTCTTACACGCCTGTTTAAAAAGACACTTGCAAGGCTGCAAAGGCAAGAAAGTACGGGGGCAACTTTAAAATTTTTCCATTTTGCTGCTGCATCTGGATAACACTCCCATAATATACTTTGTAGTTCCCTATACTTAGTACAGGAAATACACAGGGAATACTGCAGTAACATTATATAGTTATAAAGCAGACAGGATGGTTACTTACCTGTATCATAATTGCTGTGTTTTGAGATGTGGGTGCAGACATGTATTCCACTCAGGTGTGCACGTGCCAGAGAACTTTGCCTAGCAGTACCTGTAGGGGCAGTGCTTGCACTCTGTGGTTCTAGCCCTATCTTGGCTAGTTAAGGATAGTGCCACCCCGGCCCTCTTCAATTCCTTTGCACTGAATATCAAAAGAAGAGATGTTGATGCAGAAGGGATGGAGGGTGGGCCATGGAATATATGTCGTAGGCCTTCCTGGAGCCCTAGGCAAAGCTAAAAATATGAACCAAAGTAGGCCGTGTGAGACCATGCTTTGCTGACAATAACCCTGGCCAAGCCTTCACCACCAAGCCAAGCCTGTGGCTCTTTCTTTATGATTAACATTGAGGTCTGCTGAATCACCAGTCTACAGTCTACCCTGGTGCAGAAACACCAGAGTTCCAGAAACAACATGGGAGCAACACGTGTTTTTCCAGATGTGGGTGCAAACAGCAGTTACAATACAAGTAAGTGACCATATTTACTTCTTTGAGCGGTTTCAGATGTGAGTCATTTGAGTGGAATATGCAAGCAGTACTTGTAGGAAGTGGGGCTTGTAGTCTACTTAAACAATGATTGCAGGACCACCTGTAGAGAAAACCAGATAGCACCCCTGCAAATATCCAGTACTGAAACACCACTGAGGAATGTTATTGACCTCTCTTGGGCCCTGATTAAATGAAGATATTGTTTGAGCTACTTCCTATGCAAATATAATGCAGAAAGTTATCCATCTGGAAATCATTTGCACCAAGACTGCCTGACCCTTCATTTCGTATGTGTAAGAGACAAAATGTGATGCTCCAAAAGGCTTAGTTCTGTCCAGGTAGAATGCCAAGCATCACCTCCCCCCTCCCCACAGCTCCAGCAACATGTAAAATTGCTGTTCATCCATGTTGGAGTACAGTTTAGGAAAGAAAACCAGTAAATAAATCATTTGGTTAATGTGAAACCACTTTCAACAAAAATTTGGTTGCTGCTGTAGGGTTTCTTTGTCCTTGAAAAACTGTGTACACAGGGCCTGAGCGCTAGATGCAAAACTCAACCATGGTGCCAAATCAGTAGGTAGGGATAAAGAGGAAGAAATACAGGAGTCTTAATTGATACCGAGAAAGTCAGAGAACCAACATTGCCTCAGACAAGCTGAAGCAGTAAGAATCAGGTTGGTATGATCCAACTTCAGTTTGAGAATGACCTGTATGACGAGACAGGATTGGAGGGAAGGCATATATCAGAATCAATCTCCAATTGAGTTTGAAAGCGTCCATTGAGCACAGACAAAAATGTCAAATCATCTGGAATCATTCAAGTCGGAAAAAAGGCTCTTGAAATTGTATAGTAGGGACCAAAGAACTCAATTTTTTAAATTGGATTCAAAGTGCCTGCTGATTTGCAGTGTGCATTTTCAAGAATGAGGTCAAATAATTTTTTCTCCCCATGAGATCCAGCCTTTTAGCCTTTGTCCTTAAGAATGGATTTGAATCTTCCTTTTTGCAACCTCTCATTAGCTGCTATTACAACTGTAGAGTTAGAGGCAGGATGAGAATAAAAACATTCAAACCCTTGTATAGGAACACAACAATATGTGCTAATATATTTTGATGTAAGCAGCAGGAAGATGGAGTATTCTAAAGTCTTGGCCAGTTCTTATAATGCTTCATTTACAGGGAGAGAGGCACTTTCCCTAGAGCCAAGGATTGAAGAATGTCTGTCAACTTGTGTATATTTTTTTTGCACAAACTCAGCCTGAACACCCAAGGCTGAAGCCATCTGCTGTCTGAGAAGCTCCTGATGTGCCTTGAAATCTTAAGAAACTGGGGAATACTCCAGTATGGTGTAATCATCTGGTGATGAAGATGATGATGATGATGAAAGAGGAGCCACTGAAATCTCTTGCTGCAGTACAGGTTCCTATAGAAGTGGATAACTCTGAACCTGCTCCGAGAAAGCAGACTCCATCCAAGTCTACAACATAAGCAGCTGAGCAGGTGGTATGACAGGTAGGTTGGCTTACCTTGCCCTGGAGTGGGTCACATATCAGGACACAGAACATCCCACAGATTCCACGGAGGCCACTCAAGATAGGGATATGGCATTGATGGCCAGTAGTCACTGGGTCAAACGCTTTTGTCTCTACTATGAGATGGTGTCAATCATGGTTCATAGAAGGTCTGGATGCCTCCTAGAACAGAGTCTCAAGGATGAGGGAGATGGGGAAGATCTCTCGATGAGAAAGTAGGGAAGCTTGATCTTGATGAAGCTTCAAAGTTATTGGATGGCAATGGGGGAGCCACACCAGGTAGGGCAAATGAATGCCCAGTGTCATCTGAAACCCATTCCACTGGCTGCACTGGCACCAAGGCAGGTAGTCAGGTCTGCACCCTGAGGACTGGCAGGTTCATCGCACTCCTCCTTGGTATTCATACTGGAGTTAGGACCATTCCTAAAGATGTGGTCTGAGCCACAGTCATTGTTGGTACTGCAGATAGCAACTGTGCCAATGGACCCTCCAGTACTGATAAGACAGCGGACCTCCATTGCGCTTTCCAAGTGTTAGGCAGTGCCAGTGACAATGTCAATGATTGGGACAGATCTGCAATGATTCCAGGTAGCACCGCCCATCTTGACAAGGTCCCAGAAGCTGAATGTTCCCAAATAATTGGGGAATCAGGAATAGAAAAGCAAAGCAAGTCCAGCACTGGCTGGTACGTCTCTGGTGTGGAAACGGTACCAACGTCATCAGTACTGGACTCAATGAGTGTTTCACAGTCAGTACTGGAGTCGATGGTACAGTGTCAAACTGATGCTGCCTTGGTACTGGAGAGCATGTAGACAGCCTAGCTCCATACTGAGGACTTGAAGTATCATAGTGCCTATGTACACTTCTCCAGGAAGAGGAAGATGACTCTTCCTGAGCTCTAGAGTGGCTGAGGTCCATTTTGTCAGATTTTTTGTGTGGAAAACACAAGGAGAATGATGCCTCACCCAGGAAGAAGAGAGATCAGAGTCTGCCAGAGGAATATCAGCTTGCTCAGGCTCTGAAGTTGTCTGGAGGGGCGAGATGTTCTATGTAGGTCCTTAGTGCTGATGCAGGCCTCATGGCCTGTTGCATACATTGCTGCTTGAGCCTTACATCCCTTGCCACCTACAAGATGGAGCAACTTTACGTAACATGCCCTTTCCCTAGGCACAATAAACACTTTGGGGGGACTGGTATTGGGAATGTCCATCCTACACAATGGACAGTGTCCAAGACCTTATAGACTCATAGACTTAAGGTCATAAGGGACCATTATGATCATCTAGTCTGACCTCCTGCACAATGCAGGCCATAGAATCTCACCCACCCAGTCCTGTAACAAGCCTCTAACCTATGTCTGAGTTACTGAAGTCCTCAAATAGCGATTTAAAGACCTCAAGGTGCAGAGAATCCTCCAGCAAGTGACCCATGCCCCACGCTGCAGAGGAAGGCGAAAAACCTCCAGGGCTTCTGCCAATCTGCCCTGGAGGAAAATTCCTTCCTGGCCCAAATATGGTGATCAGTTAAACCCTGAGCATGTGGGTAAGACTCACCAGCAAGCACCCAGGAAAGAATTCTCTGTAGTAACTCAGATCCCATCCCATCTAACATCCCATCACAGACCATTGGGCATATTTACCTGCTAATAATCAAAGGTGAATTAATTGCTAAAATTAGGCTATCCCATCATAACATCCCCTCCATAAACTTACCAAGCTTAGTCTTGAAGCCAGATATGTCTTTTGCCCCCACTACTCCCCTTGTGAAGGCATCCACCAGGATCGCTAGGGGATGGATCACTTGATGGTTACCTGTCTGTTCATTCCTTCTGGGGCACCTGGCATTGGCCACTGTCAGAAGACATGAAACTGGGCTAGACTGACTTTTGCTCTGACCCAGCATGGTCATTCTTATGCTCTTAACTATTTCCAAATTGTATTAAGAATACTACTAACTAACTACTAGCTAATTGTTATTTACAACAAAATCTCAGAAGAATTAAATAAGAAACCATGTGATCAATACCACACAACATCCTCTGACTCTAGCTGCAGGCTCTGAGAAGGAACTGAAGGAGATTGGGGCAGTGCTGCCATTAAAGTAGTCTAGGGAGGGATTAGAGCCACAGATCATGAGTGCCACCCATATGGGCACTGCTAGGCAAAAGGCAAAGTTCTCCAGCTTCGGTGCGCTGGGTACATGCACACCTAAGTGGAATACATGTCTGCAACCACTTCAAAAAAACAAACAATTTTTAAAGATGCTCACTGACTGCTGGAATGTGTATCTCCCACCATCCTTCTTGATTGTGCATTATTTAGCTGCCCTGTTCTTGTGAGCAAGAAGGTATTCAAATTTACACGTAGCCTACCTAGCACTCATCCAAGCTGTAACAAAAAAGTCACCATGTTGTGATGTCAAAATGCATGTGTTATTATTATTTATTTATATTAGGGGATCATTCAAAATATGAGAGTTGCTTTCCAAACTCAGATGGAGAGTCAGTCGCTTCTCTGTCCCAAAGAGATTTGCAAGCTACTTTGAAAGTCCTTCAAGTTCTTGAAAAAGAATAAAAAATGACATTATTCCATGTGAATTGAGATGTCCAACTTTATCTGCTGTCTAGGACAGGCATGAGATGGTGATAAGTAATAGAAAATCAGGTTACTAATGCCTCACTGTCCAGTTTCTCCCACTTATACAACACCTTGACCTCTAATTGACACTGAGTACCTTATTTGTAAAATCACTGTACAGTTAGTTTTAAATAAACCTACTGTGAGCATGCACATTTCTCAATTCTGATTATCTATTACACGCCCCTGCCCTCCTTGCCACCTAAAGTCAGAATTTTTAGGCTGTTTGTCAGTGAAAAAGATGTTTCATCTCAGCTTCTCAGCTCATTTACCAGAAGTAAAACAATTCCAAAACACACAGGAAAGAAAAGGAAAAACACTCAAAAAATATGGATGCAAAACTTTAGAAAGGGAATATTAAAAAAATAAATAAACCCACTTTGACCTGTTTTCCACCTTCGTCCCATCTTGTCCTACAGCTTGTCTCTGTTTCATTCCTAACTATAGGTCAACATTGTCTCCAGAATATAACTATGATACATTTGTTTTTTTCAGTATGTTACATGGTATGGGGTAAAAGAGTCACAGAACACCAGTTTGATACAGCCTCATATGCCATGAATTCTGAAGTCATGAGTGAGTGAATTATAGAATAATAGGCTTAGAAAAGACTGCAAGGGTCATCTAGTCTAACCTCCTGCCCAGATACAGGATTTGTTGTGTCTAAACCATCCAAGACCCGTGGCAATCCAGCCTCCTTTTGAAAACCTCCAGTGAAGAAGCTTTCATAATCTTCCTAGACAGTCTGTTCCATTGTCCTACTGTTCTTAGAATTAGGATGTTTTTCCTGAAATTAATCTAAATCAGTTATGCTGTAGTTTGAACCCATTGTCTCTTGTCCTGCCCTCTATGGCAAGAAAACACCTTTTCTCCACCTTTTTATGGCAGGCTTTCAAGTATCTCAAGACCACTATCATATCCCCCCTTAATCTCCTCTTTTCCAAACTAAACATACCTAGTTCCCTCAGCCTTTAATCATATGGCCTGCATTCCATCCCTTTGATCATCTTTGTTGCTCGCCTCTGGATCCTTTCCAGAGTCAAGGTTAGCCCAGGCAAGTGTCAATAAAACTGTAACTACCCCACCGCACCATCATGTGTATACAAGAGAAATGTTTCAGAGTTTTTAAAACTGTCTGTGGTATTTCTATCCACTCCCTGTTAAATCAGGCTCTCTCATGACTCAAACTATATAGGATTTGGAGGGCTGATTTCTGGTATTTTTGTAATGTATATATAAAACTGTTTGCATAGCCGTAAATGAAGGTGGTAAAAGATTCCATGGTCCTTCTCATAAGTGCGATTGTTTTCCTTTCTTGACACATACAAACAGGACAGTCCAAAACTTAGAATGGAAAAACCTTAGAATTAGTTTTACAACATGAAGCACTTACTACAGGCAAAATGTCAAGACAAGGAATCCCTAATCTATCCAGTATTTGAGTGGATACAACAACCCAAAATGCTCTGTCATTTCAAATGCATATTTTACAATCTGCAGAAATGCTTGTGCCATCAGAGCTAAAGTTGATATCAGGCTCAATATGGGAAAAAGGCTGCTGTGAACTACAATTTGGAATGTAGTCTTGAAGTACAAGTGTCTCTTGACAGAAAAAATCCTTAACTGTAAAATGTGGCAATCCCTTACTATAGTACACAACATGCTTTTTCATGATATTCTAAAAGAAAAAGAAAGAAAGAAAGAATAGTTATAAAAAAAATCCCAAAGAAATTAAATGTAACTATTAGGTTTAAAACAAGATTTGGCTCAAAGTTCATATTGACAAACTTAGTAACATTAAAATTAAAGCTGAACCTCCATCTTTATTTCTAGTTATGTGCATGCTCTCGCACTCTCTCTCTCTCAACGTATAATTATCAGGACTACAAGCTGCCAAGTGGCTCCTCTGAGAGGCTAAGTGCCCTCAATAGCTTCTGAATTCAAGAAAGGGTTTTGCCTGAATAAGGACTGGAGGATCCAGACCTAAATTATCAGCATGAAAGGTGCATAAAAAGAGCATATACCTTTTAATGAATAGGGCTGTTTGTTAGCCAGCCTCAAAGCCTTAAAACTTGAGGCCCTACATTTACCAAATCAGTTATAACAGAAAGAACAGTGAAGAAATTAAAAACCTGGAGACAATCAGGAACTGTGAGAAGTTACATAATTCTAGATAGTGTCATTATGATGGGATCAAATCTGTCTCAATGCATCAATGGCAACCCAGTACAAAAACAATTCAAAACGCATTTCAGTGATCCAATATCTATCATGGGGGTTGCACAGGATAAACAATATTTTGTTTGGCTATGATTTCACTAAAGAAACTATAATTTATCAAACTATTTTGACTATACCTGTCCAAATCCTTGTGCTGCTATAGCCTATTAAAGGTATTTGCAGTATAACAATGTGTAAGGTTGCTATTCCATGATAGCACACAAGGAAGCACTGTCTCAACTGAAAACATCAAATGATAATATAATGTCATAGTAATAGTCAAAAAGAAGCCGGGTCCTAATAAGAGATTGATTTATTGATTGGATTCAGAAGAAACTAGAGAAAGTCACATTGTAGATTGAACCACAATGCTCCAAAGAACAAGATGTTTTTCATTAAGTGGTTTCATTAAGCAGCTGTAATTTTGGAGATTTATAACAAGAAATATGGATCCTTCTCTCTCTGGAATCAATGAGAGTTTTGCCATGGACTTCAATGAGAGCAAATTCAAGTGAATAGCTGTTGTTGTTTTAATAAAGAGCTCTTTCCCTAAAATCTCCACACTTGTTACTATACTAACTACAAGACCAGTCGTGAAAATCACTGTTGACCTGAGTAGTCTCCCACTGATGTCTATAGAACTAGTTCTGTGAGGACTAATTATGTGAAGAAGGATTTACAGGAACAGGCTATATACTTGCTGTTACTCAATTCAATTGTTTTGCATCTGAATTTCAATCAGTGGAATAATGTAGTCAGTGACCCACTCTGTAAAGCACTGTGCATTAGAAACACTTCTCACATTCTCAACTACCTTATAAAAGGTTCAGACAAAAAAAATCATTCTCTATTAAAGTCCTTATAGACAGGAAGACAGTGACATTCTCAACGGAAGAATATTTTTCTTTCATTTCTGAACTTCAGGGCAAAAGGCTAAGTAGGAAAGCAGGATGTAAAGTTTTCTAAGGATCAATTATTTAGGGATGACCTGAAAAGAGATCTATCATCCAATTCTTGCTGGCTGAAGAAGTAGGGGAATGAGGGAAAAAAAGAAATATAAAAAACACAAATAGTAATAATATGTGGCATTTGTGTAACATCTTCCATATGAAAATATCCCATAACACTTTACAAACTATGGGTGAGATCATAGTCTATGCTGCAAAAACCAAGAAAGATGCAAAGAAACTCAGCAAGACACGACTCCTGGAATCTCTAGCATATTGTCCCATCAAGGGAAGTGGGGTTTTCCCCTTCAACTTTGTGGAACAGGCATGGGGTGGGGGGGACCTCCATTCATGCAGAGGACACAGAGCCTTGATTTTTCACATTTTGTACAAAAGAACCACACACTCACCCACCACAAAATGCATGTTCGGATAGGTGAAGGGCACAGTTAATGCTGTCAAATCACAAACCCACTTCTCTAAGT
The DNA here is from genome assembly GCF_003597395.2 of Chelonoidis abingdonii. Lineage (NCBI taxonomy): Eukaryota > Metazoa > Chordata > Testudines > Testudinidae > Chelonoidis > Chelonoidis abingdonii. The sequence continues at coordinate 134,023,215 of NC_133770.1, forward strand.
GGTTTAGGCGTTTCAGACCTGATATACGGACCATCGAAAAGGATCTCTGACTTTCTAAAGTTTTCTCAGCACCATTAAGTCATACCTGTGGCCAGATAGATGATATGAAAAAGCATGTCCTTGCCCTGCACCACATCCACTGCCACATGGGAAAATCGGCTGTTGTCCTCCATGAAGTAAGGAATTGGAATAACTGGCTGAACCACCTCATGCATTAGAATAAATTTTTGGGCATCCTGAAGATTCCTCTCAGTCAGATTCATGTACAGACCCTGGTCCATTGTACCGCACTGTAAATAAATAAAAGTATACATATATATATAAAGTACATCTTAACACCCAAATGAAATCTTAGAATCATGTTGTGGAATTCCAAAATCAACCCTTAGTTATGTATTTTAGGGGGGACAGCATCATTCCACCGTAAGTGAGGATCCATTTACAGGAGTAAGTCCAAAATGGATGACTCTGCAGATCAGTATGTCATCTTTATTTGTATTGTGAGGGGTAAGTCTACTCAAAAGAGAATGAGGTTACAACAATATCACTTTAAGTTGTATCATAACTTCAGAAAAAGGTAAGTTATGAAGAATAATTCTTTCCATCCTCTGTCATCCAGTCCCAGCATCCTGCAGTCAGAGGCCTAGGGACACCCAGAGCATGGGGTTGCATCCCTGAAAATCTTGGCCAATAGTCTTTGATTGACCTATCCTCCAGGAACTTATCTAATTTTTTTTGAACCCAGTTATACTTTTGGCATTCACAACATCCCCTGGCTATGAGTTCCACAGGTTGACTGTGCATTGTGTGAAGAAGTATTTCCTTCTGTTTGTTGTAAACCGCCTGCTATTAACTTAATTGGGTGAGCCCTGATTTTTTTGTGTTATGTGAAGGGGTAAATAACACTTCCTTATTCATTTTATCCACACCAGTCATGATTTTATAGACATCTATCATATCTTCCCAGTCTTTTTAATCCCTCCTCACATAGAAGCTGTTCCATACCTTTCTCGGTATCTTTTCCAGCTCTACAATATCTTATCTAATATATCTGATTTAAGCAATAGGTTACATACCACAGTTAGTAGTTCTGCAATTTCATATTTGAGTTCCTTCAGAACTCTTTGGTGAATATCATCTGGTCCTGGTGACTTAGTCCTTTTTAATTTATCAATTTGATCCAAAACCTCCTTTACTGACTCCTCCATCTGGGACTGCTCCTCAGATTTCTGACCTAAAAAGAATGGCTCATGTGTGGGAAACTCCCTCACATCTTTTGCAGTAAAGACTGATGCAAAGAATTCATTTAGCAACTCTGCAATGACCTTATGTTCCTTGAGTGCACCTTTAACACCTCAATTGTCCAGTGGCCCCACTGACTGTTTGGCAGGCTTCCTGCTTCTGATGCACTTATAAAAAAAATTGCTCTTAGTTTTTGTGTCTTTTTCTAGTTGCTCTTCAAATTCCTTTTTGGCCTCCCTATTTATACTTATACTTATTCTGCTCCATGTGAAATCTTCACACTCAAAATACCAAGAACTCAAAAGCTTTCCATATATTGACTGATTCTGTAGTTCAGCTAACCCAACTGGCCTTTTCAGCCTTAGAGTCAACCATATTACTACAAAAAGGGCCTGGGGCTCTAATCAATAATTTGAGGCAGATTCTCTGCCCTGTTCTGCTTCATTTGCATCACTCAGGCAGCACAAAGGAAGTGGAAACCACCCTCAGGTCCCCTGCTGGAGACTGTACTTCATGGATGTAAAGATCTTTTGACTCCTAAAAGGTGGCCATGTGGTCTTCTTTCAACACCTTCATTAAATTCTACAAGTCAGACATGCAAACATTAACATTAGGTGAAAGGTGCTGCATACAGTAGTATCTCAATAAAAACAAGTTACCTTTGTAGACTACTGATATTATATAGTTTCCCTTTCTATTTCTCCCATTGGAGCCACACTGTTGATAAAATCCTAATATTAGGATCTGTGGAACTTTCTGAGCAGAAAAATAGGAAAATTTATCTGTACTTATCAAAAATTCTCTTTTCTTTTTTAAGAAGGTTTCACAGATTGACCCCCCTTTGGACTAATTAGTTTTACAATATGGAATCAGATTCATAGACTCTAGGACTGGAAGGGACCTCGAGAGGTCATCGAGTCCAGTCCCCTGCCCTTTGGCAGTCATTTGCAGGGAATGTACAGTGTTTTAGCTACACTACAGCTAACAAGTTTAAATGCTTCACAAACTATTTTTAGTCCTTGTTACACTGAAGCACCTGTAGCCTTTGCTACAGTAAAAGAGTAAGCACTTTAGGGGGGCACTCCTTATACCTTTCAATGGCAAGCCTGGTTGTGCCTAGGGTTGCCAACTTTGTAATTGCACAAAACAGAATACCCTAGCCCTGCTCCTTCCCCGGGGCCACACCCCCTTCCCCAAGGCCCTGCCCCCTGCTCACTACATTCCCCCTCCCTCGGTGGCTCACTCTCCCCCACCCTCACTCACTTTAGCTGGGCTGGGGCAGGGGCGAGGGGTGCAGGAGGGGGTGAGGGCTCTAACTTGAGGTGCAGGCTCTGGGATGGAGCCAGAATTGAGGGGTTCAGGGTGCATGAGGGGGCTCTGGGCTGAGGCAGCGGCCTGGGGCGCAGGAAGAGGTGAGGGCTCTGGCTGGGGGTATGGGCTCTGGAGTGGGGCCAGAGATGAGGGGTTTGGTGTGCAGGAGGGGGCTCCAGGCTGGGGGTGGGGCAGAGGGGTTCAGGGTGTGGGAGGTGGCTCTGAGCTAGGAGGTTGGGGCAGAGACGGTGAGGGCTCCATCTAGGGTGCAGGCTCTGGGGCAGGGGATGAGGGGTTTGGGGTGCAGAAGGAGGCTCTGGGTATGGGGGGAGGCTCTGGGCTGAGGCAACACTTGGAGCCCCATGGTCCGCCCTGCCTAGGAACTGGCTGTTTCCGGGACACAATGCAGAGCCAGGACAGGTAGGGAATAGTCTGCCTTAGACCGCAGCACTGCTGACTGGACTTCGCTGACCGGGGCAGCCAGGGTTGCTTTTTGACCGGGTGTCCTGGTCGAAAATCGGATACCTTGTCACTCTAGTTGTGCCCTCAAAACTGTAAATGGGCTGAAGACTTTGTTAATATCTGTGGATCTTCTTGCACAGAAAGATACACTATTTTCTGACCAGGGATTAGGAAAAACATTCCTGCCCTTTTCTGTAAAACAATGGTCCCTCTTCACATTGTTCTGGCACAGGTGAAGTGTAAAAGAGTATCCCAGCATGGTTACACTTGGGCTAGATGCTAATTTTAGCCTCAAACTTGAATCGTTGTTCCTCTCTCGTAGACTTGTGAATATCTACGGATCAAAACTGAGCCCTTATACTGCTACCCTTCAAGACACATCAGCTTTTCAAACCACATCATACTTTGGGGTGAGCATAAACATAGTGTATGTAGTGTTAGCTGTGATCATTTGGAGTGACCAGTAGGGGACATAGAGCAAGGTGGTAAGAGTCTATGTGAACAGGAAACATAGTCAATTTTGCATTCATCCCAACCAGAGTGTGCTGGGTCTTTGTAATCTCTACATGGTATCAGAGTGGGATTGAATAAAGACCCAACAGATCAGAGAACATCCCTGAAAAAAGGAGAAAGGGGGACAGGAAGGTAGACAAGCAGGCCCTCTAGCCTAGCCAGAACAGTGCACAGAGCAACCAGTGGAATAAGCAGAGAAAAGGCCTGAAAACACAGAGAAATCAGAGAGAACTGCTTTGATGAGTCCAGGGTGCAATAGGGAGTGAGAGTAGGAAAGCAAGGGACACTGAAACTAAGGCTAGGTGATCCATAGCAACACCAGCTTGCTTCCTTAAAGGCCACACCACCTTACCCCACAGAGGCAAATAAACACACAAACAAACAAAAAAAGGCACGGCTGGGGAGGGGGAAATCTGGTAACACAGCAGAAATGGCTACATTTGACCCAGCCTTTTGCCAACCCCCAACCCCAACATAATTTGATGTCCAGCACCCTGAGGGATGGCCACTCTGGGTAAGCAGATTCCAGAGGTTCCGTCTGGCTTCTGGCTTATACTAACAACCAGAGATGAGACAACACCCTATTCTGTACAGTGGGACTTGCAGCAGACAACATTATCCTTCTGAGAAGCCTCAGAGCTGCTCAGATGAAACAGCTCAATATAGTTAAAGAAGTACTAGAGAAGCAGTTCATGTTACAGCACATTATGATTTTTGAGCAAGCACAATTTCACTTACGTAAGCAAGAGAAGGGTGAGTCAGTGAATGATTTCATAGCAGCCCTGCACACCCTAATCCAGCACCGTGACTACAGGGAGATGAGCAAAGACTTAATCAAAGACAGGCTTGTTTTAGGGCTCAGGGACAAACCAACTATCAGAAAGACTCCAAAATTATCCTAACCTAACACGAGAGACAGCCAAGAACATAGTCCTCCAAAGTCAGTTGATAAAGAAGCAACAGACTCTTCTCAGGAATAACTTCGAGGAGGAATCCACTGTAGCAGCCACAGACATTGGGAGGAAAATATCTCAGGAGTCCCAGGAACAATACCCACTCAGTTCAATACGAGGACAAAGGAATATAGAGGGGGTTATGCTACGATGGGGTAAAGATAGGGAATACAATAAGAGCAGGAAAGAATGCTCGTAGTGTGGCAAACCACCTCCCAGCAAACGGCTTTGTCCAGCAGGTGATACCATATGCATGAAATGTCTAAAAGGCAAACATTATGCAGCAGTCTGCTGGTCTCGATGCATGTTAACAGTTGTCTTTCAAGACAATGATCTAAAAGACACCGAGATATACCATTTTGAGCAATAGGAGATGACCATAAAACCCCACCATCGAGTACAACAATCACCTTGGGAAACCTATAAACTTCAAAATAGACAAATGTGCTGATGTAACACTGATTCTAGAATTACTTCATAGGAGGATGAAAACATCAGTTCTCCAAGAGAAAAAAAAAGACTATTGAAAGACCCAGTGCATTCCCCATTAAATGTGAAAAGGAATTTTTTGGCCCTCTAAAACTTGGAGAGAAGACCACATCCCACAAAGTTTATGTTGTAGATGGTCACACACTGCTCTTTTTGGCCTCCCAGCAACCACAGCCCCCAGGCATGGTTATATGTTGCCATTGGCCTCAAAGCTTAGATCAAGAAGAGGTTCCCAATATTATTCCAAGTACCAGAAATATTAGTGGAACAATACTACATTAAACTTACAACAAAAGCAAAGCCATTTACTCTGTGACACCTAGAAGAGTCTCCCTCCCTGTACTGCCTCAGCTGCATGGAGCTAGGATGACCAGATGTCCCAATTTTATAGGAACAATCCCGATTTTTGGATCTTTTTCTTATATAGCCTCCTATTACCCCCCATCACCGTCCTGATTTTTCACATTTGCTGTCTGGTCACCCTACATCGAGCAGATGGATGTCACTTCCAGAATAGACACCCCAGGTGAACGAAGTGCAGGCAGGGTAGTGGTCCCAGAACCAAATGACAAAGTTCTGATCTGCGTAGACTTTACCAAGCTCAATGAGAATGTCTGCAGACAGTGACATGTACATCCATGTATTGAACATCTCCCTGGACATCTTAGTGAAACAAAAGTCTTCTCAAAATTGGATTTCCAGTAGGGGTTTTGGCATGTACCACTTGCAGTGCAGGCATGTGTCAGGACACCTCAATCCTACTTTGTTAGGGTGCTAGCGGGAATCATCAGAACCCAGTGTCATCTTGTTGCATCACCAAGAGAAGGTACAATACAGCCTGATCACCACCTGTATCTTCCAGATCTTCTTCCTGCAAGGAGAGATCCAGCTAGGGAAAGATGACCTCCTGTCTTCCTGAGGATTACATAAGATCTTGAGAAATCAAGAAAGTCAGAGGACTAGTAGCCAAATATCTTAAAAGGGCAGAATAAATCTCTGCCAAAAGGCTGAAAGTTCAAAAGGCAGCCTACCCTGTCCTTCAGAGGGATGTCAATTCTTGTTTAATTTTGATAATATATTCCTATTAAAAGTTGATTAATATAAAGGTTTTATCATTCTTCTGTTTTTAGAATGGGGGATGTGGTATTAGCTGTGAATATGTAAAGTGCCCACAAGAGAGCAGTGAGCAAGGAGATGAGAATCTGTGTCAATGGAATATAAAATTAGCCTTGCGTTCATCCCAGCAAGTGTACTAGATCGCTAATCTCTCTACTGTGGTACCCTCAGTTTGATGAGACAGATGGCACTTTAGTTTTTCATGTATCAAGAAGCACATACAATGCAAGCTTGGGCCCGGCGCATCCAGTCTGGTCTGGGTGAGTGGACCCCTCTGCCCACACAGAGCCTAACTGAAGATAATGTGACTTCATGGAGATGCACTGGATTTTTATTGTACTAGTAATATTACATTCCTGTCTCCCAGATTTGGTATTAAAACTCTGTGTGCGTGTGTGTGTGTGCGCGTGTGTGTGCGCGCGTGCGTGTGCGCGCGTGCGTGTGCGCGTGTGTGTGCGCGCGCACATGCGCCTGGGCAGGTAGGTGGTTGTACTTATATTTGTTACATGTTTAGGGGGTCAATATATGCATATTTTCATGAAGCTCTTATGAAATAGAATAAAATTTAAAAATGCCAAAATTTTGGATGGAATTCCATGTGATGTTCTGGATGTTGTGAAAAAGTGAAAAGACACTTTTTGTGAATCTGGGAAGTGGAGGATTTGTCCCTCAAAGGCCAGGGGGAGCAGGGGAGGAGCTCATCCTTCTCTTTCAAACTTAGGGGTGAAAATGTTAATACAAAAGTGCCTTATTCCCTTTTTTGCCTACTCCTGTGAACAGGGCCGGCGCTTCCATTTAGGCGGCCTAGGCAATTGCCTAGGGCGCCAGGATTATTGGGGGGCGGCATTTTGCCGGCGGGGGGCGGCAGGCAGCTCCAGTGGAGCTGCCGCAGTTGTGCCTGCGGAGGATCCCCTGGTGCCGTGGCTCCAGTGGAGCTGCCGCAGGCATTCCTGCGGACGGTCTGCTGCTACCGCAGCTCCGGTGGACCTCCTGCAGGCACGCCTGCGGCAGGTCCACCAGAGCCATGGACCAGCGGACCCTCCACAGGCACGACTGCAGCAGGTCCACCGGAGCCGCGGGACCAGCACGCAGGGTGGCGAAATGGCTGTGCGCCTAGGGCGCTAAAAACACTAGCGCCGGTCCTCCTTGTGAATAACTTTCAGTCTCCCAACATTTCACAAAAATCAAAGTTCAGGAGATGTAAAATTATCCAACACACATTGAGGAAAAGTGTCCCAATAAATCCTGTTTTTAAAAGTTCACCAGTTTTACATAATATTGTCCTTAAGTTGCCTTTTCTTCCTTTGGCTAATTTGGGCAAAAGGTAACAGAAGGATATGTTGTGCCTATTATCCATGATACTGTTTTGTAATGTGAACTGATCTCTGTACAGCGCCGCTCTTTTCACTGATATCTATCTAAAATAGATTTGTTTACCCAGTAATTGGACTGGCTCCAGATACAGAACTCCAATACTTGTCTCACAGTCTGTACTTTGATACCTTTAAACTGTGCTACATTTTAAAGAAGACTGTTGAGGATTAGTGCCCTCTCCTTCTATGTAAGTACCTGGAAATTAGGGTTGGGATTGGGGTAAGGCAACCAGGCAGAGCGGGAGTTCTCCTGATATTTAAATGGTCCGTTGAAGGCCTGAGTTATGGCACTCAAGTTGAAAACACAAACTGCTGAGGCAGCTATGCTGTTCCTGCAAAACAAAATGAAAACATAAGATAAATAAAGACATCAAGGAATCAATTAACTGCCCGCAAAAAGTAACGTTTCCCCTCATTAACTCTGCAACTCTATTAGTACTTCACAACATGAGTGGAGCCAGCCAGAAAGTGGTCAGGGCCAGGATTCAGCTGCTCACAGCTGCACACCTCGGGCATCCTGGTTGGACTTAAAAGCTATCCTGGCCTAGCCGCCGAGGGTGGGAGAGTAAATCCTACTGCAGTCAAGCTCTTCATCTTCAAAACACGTTATAAACACTAACTAGCCATTCTTACTACACCTCTGCGTGACACACACTGAAAGAATCATCATCACCACTTTTTAGATGGGAAAACTAAAAATGAATAAAGTGGCTTGTCCAGAATATTGAGGGAGCTTGGATTGAAACTAAGGAATTCCTGCCTCCCAGTCCTGTTCTTTTACATACTTAATTTCGTGCATCAAAGCCACCACTCTTCCAAATAAGAAGGGCATCTCACTATCTGTCAATATTTCTCCTTTTCTAATCAGCCTGTTGTATTGTGACTGGGGCTAAGTCTGTTCCCTTTGAAATACTCCCAAATTCTTGCAGGATGAGAAACCAAGAGATCTGCACTCTTGCCCACATTCTCCACACAGCACTATCACTATGCCCAACAAGTGCCCACTGGCTGGCAAAATAAGCCCATAAGGAGGTAACTTGAACTGAACACTCTCTAAACTCACTGACTCAAAGAGTTAAACCATGGCCAAGCCAGTTATACCATTCCCCTATTTTCATGTTGAAAATAAGACAAAGTGCAACAATGTGCTAATTCTGCATAACGTAAACAATATAGATCTGTATACAGTAACTGTGAGAATGCCTAAAATGGGACTTAGCTGCAAATTACAACTTTGTGTTGGCATAAAAACATAAATAAAACTAAATCCAAAAAGAACTGCAGTATTTGGGGGTTTTAAAATATTTATAAAAATCCTTTTAGCAGAAGCAAAATAAACTGAATGCCCAACAGCTAACAGTGAATTAAGATTCAGAATTACTCTTTTAACAATACATATAACTCATGGAATTAAAATCCTGATTTGTTCTTTTTTCCACAATGTTAGATAAATGGATAGGTAATGAGGCAGGCAGACAGTTACACAAACTTCCACTGTGGGCAAAAGTGCTGACAAGTGGTCCACATAGCATTTATTTCTTCTAACTTACTCTGTTGTTTAAACAAGGCTTTAGAAAGCAAATCTACTATTTAAGCTTCAAATTGTTATTGTTCAAACATATGGGGAAGAGAAAATAATCCCTGGGGATCAGAGCTGCCAACAACTGAACAAACAGTGTAGCGGTTCGGATTTACAACCATGACCAAAAAGCACTTTGACTCCTTATGCTTGTCAGGCTTATTGCAAAAAAATAAAATAAAAACCCACTAGTAGATGACAGTAAGTTTCATATTATCCATTTGTACACAGGCAATTAGCATCAAGGATGCTAAAACCTCATCTGATTTACTGTAACAGGCAACCTACTCATCATTTCTGGATCTCCTAGAGCCCACTAAGGACCTAACTTGTAGATTCTGATTGTCTGAAAGACAGTCTGCTCATGAAGCAGCCATGGCATTGGATTTAGTGGTCACATTACATGAATTGTGGGGAGGCATGGTGCTGTCATTCTTAATCTTTACAAAGAGAAACATTTTCATCCACCAGCTGGCAATTTTACAGGCAATACAAACTAAAATCACTGTAATTGAAATTCCCAGATTGTGGAGTACTAAGTGCAGCCCAGTAGGTCCTAATGGTCCCCTCTATTTACACTGATGAAGAGAGGCATGTTTCTTGTCCTTAGGAGACCACATAGCTTCTCCACGATCGCACTGTAGGGCTGGTGCTCTATGGAGGAAAGCATGTGGGGATTCAAGCATGGGGAATTTCTAGAAATCTAGAGCTGGTAGAAAAAAATCCACAAAACCGTCTGTGAAAAATTTCCTGACCAGCTCCAGTTAACTCCTCTCTGCAGTATCTGTCCTCCTTGGACACAATATAATGGGCAGCCACTGCAGAAACTAGCTAGTGGCAGCAAGTCTTCAAATAAAGCCTGCTTCCATGGGGAAAGAGTAGCCTCAAAGAACAGGGCAATCCTTAGGAATGACCGAGGACCTGCAGGTCCACTCTCTGCTTCCCTCAGAGCTTCTCAAAACCTGCAGACCATGCAAATTTACCGCTTTATGATAGTGCAGGCCCCTCCACTTGGAGGGAAGAATGGGGTTCCAACTCCATGAGATCAACTTCCTATGGTTTCTGGAGTAGTTTTCCCCTCCTGTGGGTTCTTCTATGACAATTATAATTAAAAGGTTTTTCCCCTCAAATACATTTCACATTTTACTGTACTAAGAAGGGCTTCTTGCCTTTTGACTTTTCCGCTTGCACAAAGTGGATAAAGTTTACATTTAAAGGAGCAAGATGACAAAACAGGTCATAAAGACAAAGATTGCACTGTTGGGAGGAAAGAGTAAGCATACTTCCTTCTTCTGCACTTTCTACAGCAGCAACCTATAAGTGAAGCATTTGGTGTTAACCATTAGTTGTTGGAGACCGTTCACTGGACTAGGTGGACCATTGGTTTGAACTAATAGAGCAGACAGTCAAAATATTTCAGTACAAGATGATCTGTTTATATAATATCCCTTCCACATGTAGAACCAGACGAGAGCTTGAGCGCCTTAGACTTCACTCTGAATAGAACAGAAAAAGTAACAAATTTTATGTAAGTTACATACACATTAGTTGTAAAGATCCCATAGATTAAGTCCAGTTCTGGCAGGAAGAAAGTGCTTTGTAATTCATTGTAGTAAAATGGAATTTCTCCAGGGCGAGAGCAGTTCAGACGAGCCTTCATAAAGGTTGTCCAGGTGTCCTCTAGCAAAAATCTGCCCCCAATATCATTTTTGCAGACCCGAGCAGCCCGGGAAAAGACTGTTTTTCCACAGTCATGCTCTACTGCATTCTCTCGGAAGAAGAAGTAGGTGAAGTTTCCAATGTCATAGGATGACACAAAATTTGGTTCTGAAAAGAATCAGAGAAAAAAAATACATCATGTATAGTTGATACATATTCCAATATTTACTGGAAATTGCTAGATTTCTCTCTATACATCAGCCTGAGAATGTTTCAAAATTCAAAATTATTGTTATTTTTCAATGTTAAAATGAGGTAAATTATATTGATATTCATGCAGGCATGAATTAGAATTCTGCACTTCTGTGCATCATGAGGAGACTGTAGAGACAGCAGTTACTGAACACACAATCTGAGTTTTGGTTATAAAAAACAGCAATCTGAGTGTGGTATAGTAAATTAGGCCCTGACAAGCGCATACATCAGTCTATCCCTGTTCAGCAAGGGCTTGATATTGTGGCCACTGAAATCAATGGTGACGCTCCCATTGGCTTAAAAGCACAGGATCATATACCAAAGTAGTTAAGTATATGCTTAATTGCTTTAATGAAAAGAAAGGGACTGCTGAAGGGGGACCTTTGAGAACAAGATAACTTGGTTTTAACAATACATCAAATAAAACGTTTAATACACTTTAAAATATTTTGGTTTCCTCTTTACAAAATATAAAACTAAATAAAATTGATACACTAAATTTATTCTGGCAAAGAAGTAAAACATTCAGGAGAAATTAGAGAATAAAAAATTACTGATCTAAGAAATAAGGAACAAATTTAAAAAAATAAAAAATTCTGGAGACCAGAGAAAATAAAAATATGGTACTTTTCCTGTAAGGATTACAGAAGCTAACGAGAATCCATGAGCTTGACAGTGATCGAGAACCTGATGATTTCTTAAAGGCAAAGCACATTAGATATATTGATCTGTGGAGCAGGAGAAAAGTAATTGTAAAAAATGGTTGCCACTTAAAGAGAGGTGTAAGATTTTTTACATACATTTCCAGAATTCATTCTAAAAATATTTTAAATAAAAAACACTATTTTAAATAAAAATGAAAAACACTATTTCTGATACACATAACTACCGTAGATAACTTTAGTAATAGAGCTGGTCAAAACATTTCCAACTGAACAGTTTTCCATCAGAAAATGCTGATTTGATGGACTTGAAATATTCTGCAGGACCATGTCATTTCCCCTGAAACTTTTGATGGAAACTAGGCACACAGGCAGGCTGGCTTCCTACTATCTCACCCAGCTCCCGAGGCTCACTGGCAGTCCCACTGGCAGGCTGGCTTCCCACGGATCCCTGGCACCCCAGGCACCCAGCTCTACTGGGAAAGGCTGGATGACTTTCCATGCTGCCTGGCTTCCCAACTAACTAGTTCTCTGGGCTACCCACCCTGTGGGTAGGCTTCCTGGCTCCCCAGTCACACAGCTCCCCAGCTAGCTGGCTCCTCAGCTTCCCACATGGCAGGCAGGTGGGAGGGCTGCTCATTTCCCTGGGTGGTTGGTTTACTGGGCTAGTTGGCTTTCCAGATAGCCAACTCCCTAGCTGGCCATCTGTCTGACTGGCCAGTTGAGTCTGTGGAGCATAGGAAACTTGGCATTCCACCAGCCTGCCAGGCAGGCTGCTGTGGAACATGGGATTCTGAGGAACGTATTTTATTTTGGTGTTTATGAAACAAAATATTTCAGAATTTCAGTCCCATGAAAAATTTTGACATTTTCATCTGATTCATCATTATTTTTTTCTGAAATACTGAAATTTTTCATGGATCAAAAATTTTGTTTCCCAGCCAGTTTTATTTATTAGTAGTTATATGTGGAAAGTGCTAATAATCTAACGAATGTAGGATCAGGCCTTTATGTCTGCAGAGCACCTAGTACACTGTGGGTGCTACCAGTAAAAAAGTCATACATAATAGTAATTATGTGTTTCCAATAGTACCCACAATATGCTAGCGTTATGCAAACACAAAAGTCGCTGCCTCAAACATTTTAAACTATACTATTAGTTCATATAATTGCAGAAGTTACTAATAGTTCTTTATGAACTCTAATTGTAGATAGAGAGAGAGAGAGAGAGAGAGAGTGATGAGCTGCCAAAATCTTAATAACCGGTTCCCTACCAGGTCTTCAGCGGCACTTCGGTGGCGGGTCCTTCAGTCCTACGTGGTTTTTTATGTGTTTTTTTTTAGTCATCCCTGCTGGGACCCTGTCAAAACCAGCCCTGCACATCGGGGTTGCAAAATTGTATCAGGGGCCTGTAGGGAAGGCTGTGCCTCCCAAAACAGCCTACCCCCCCATCTGAACTCCACCGACGTCCTGCCCCCGAATGCCTGCCTCAGAACCCGCAACCCATCAACTCCCCTCTGCTCCTTGTCCCCTGACCAACTGCTCCCGAGACCCCCTCCAACTGCCCCCCAGGACCCCACCCCCTACCTAACTCGCCCCTCTCCCTGTCCCCGACTGCCCCAACCCCATCCACCACCACTCTGACAGACCCCTGAGACTCCCACGCCTTCCCAACCCCCCTTGTTCCCAGTCCCCTGACCGCCCCCCAGAACCTCCGCCCCCTCCAACCGCTCCCTGCCCCTTATCCAAACCTCCTCCCAGCCCCAGCCCAGCCCCTTACCGTGCTGCTTAGGGCAGCGTGTATGGATGCCGCGTGGCCCGCTGGAGCTCGCAGCCCCACCCCCTTATCATGCCAACGAAAGCAGCAGGAGCTGCAGAGCTGCCCAGGAGCGGTCCAGAGCGCTGGTGCGGCACTGTCATAGTATTCTTTCCCCAATCTGAACCTTAGAGTCCAAAAATGAGGTACTAGCATGAATTTCTCTAAGCTTAATTACCAGCTTAGATCTGATATGCTGCCACCAATCAGGACTCTGAGTGCCTGATAAACTCTGGTCTCCCCAAAACCTTCCCTGGGGACCCCCAAGATCCAGACCCCCTGGATCCTAACACAAGGAAAGTAAACTCTTTCCCTCACCAGTGCCTCTCCTAGGCTTTCCCTCCCTGGGTTACCCTGGAAGATACTGGGATTCACTCCTTGAATCTTAAAACAGAACCTTCCACCTCTACCCGTCCTCTCTCTCTCCCACCAAGTCCTTGGTGAGTACAGACTCAATACCTTAGCAAGAACCAGAGGAAAAAAAAATCAATTAGGTATTTAAAAGGAAGTTTTTAATAAAAGAAAGAAAAAATAAGAAATCTGTGTAAATACAAGATGTAATATTACAGGGTCTTTCAGCTTATAGTCACCAGTGAGAAAAGCCTCCCCCCAGCAAAAATGCAATTTAAAAATACTTCCAGCAAACTACACATTTGCAAATACAGAAAAACAATTTAAAAGACTATAATCACCTTTCTACTTAATACTCACTATTCTGAATATATAAGAGACTGTAGCAGAGAGATTGGCAAGAAACCTGGTTGCACGTCTAGTCCCTTTCAGGACCCAGAGAGAACAAAGCAAAAAACTCACAAACCACAAACAAAGGCTTCCCTCCACCGAGATTTTAAAGTATCTTGTTTCCTGATTGGTGCTCTGGTCAGGTGTGACAGGTCACTGTTTGTTAACCCTTTACAGGTGAAAGAGACATTAACCCTTAGCTATCTGTTTATGACAGGCACACTGAGGCTCTGTGAGAGGGGAGAAGCCAGGGGACCCTTCCCAGCCAGAAGCTCAGGTGGACCAGACAGGACGGTCCCGTGGGCCGGAGTTTGCCCACCCCTTTAACAACCAGTTCTAAACTGGCTTCTACATTTAACAACCAGGTCACATGAACTGATGCGAACCAGCTCCAGCTCACCACGGTATATATATATATAGAGAGAGAGAGAGAGAGGCTGTCAAACCATTAAAAATAATTGCAAGATAAAAAAAATTGCTGTGTTTAATTGCAGTTTTAATCACACTGTTAAACAATAACAGAATATCAATTTAAATGTATTATAAGTATTTTGGATGTTTTTCTTCATTTTCAAGTATATTGATTTCAATTACTACACAGAATACATAATGTCTAGTGCTCACTCTAGATTATTATTTTTGTTACACATATTTGTACTGTAAAAAGATAAACAAAAGCAATAGTATTTTTCAGTTCACCTCATACAAGTGCTGTAGAGCAATCTCTTTATCGTGAAAATGCAATTTAATAAAGTAGAATTTTTTTTCCATATCTGATTAAAAAAACAAAACAATGTAAAACTTTAAAGCCAAAAAGTTGAAGCATGAAGGACATGCAAATATTTAGCATATCTGGCATATAAATAACTTGCAATACCGGCTACAACAGTGCCATGCGAATGCTTGTTCTCACTTTTAGGTGAAATTGTAAATAAGAAGCAGGCAGCATTATCTCCTGTAAATGTAAACAAACTTGTTTGTCTTAGCAATTGGCTAAACAAGAAGTAGGACTGAGTGGACTTGTATAAAGTGAATTGAAAAATACTACTTCCTTTGTTTATCTTTTTTACAGTGCAAATATTTGTAATAACAAATATAAAGTGAGCACTGTACACTTTTTATTCAGTATTGTAATTGAAATCAATATATTTGAGAATGTAGAAAGCATCCATATTTAAATAAATGCTATTTTATTATTGTCCAACAGTGCAATTAAAACTGATTAATCACAACTACTTTTTAATCTAGTTAATTTGTTTTGTGATAATTGTATCCCTGAACTGTGATTAATTGACAGCCCTAATATACATATACATCCACACCCACACCTGGCATTACAGATGGAACAAGATGAATAAAAGTACCAATAATTTAAAAAACTCAAATCTTTCTAAATTTGTTTTTCTGTAAAATATATGAGCATATACTGAATAGTTAACGATCTAGTGATGTAAATGTTTTACTGGCACTCATTTGGGATGATCTGTATAGGCCATTTGTAATGCAGAAATCACTAACTTATGTTGGTGAAACCTTTACAACATATCATACCATCATATATGAAACAGTTCATGCAGACACAAAAGACAGATACATATACACAAGTATCAGGGTGGGGTTTTTTTATGATAAACGCAACTCATATTTCTTCTGTTCCTAAAAGACACCACAATGTTCAGTTCTATGGAAAAAATGTTGTATTGTTCCTTTAGCTAAATTAACACTTTTTTTGGTACATTGAGGAATGTCAGGCCAATAGGAGTGAAAACATTGCTCCCCATTGACAGTCTTCGATTTATATCTGCAGCATATCTGTTCAGTGTTTCTATTTATCTGTAATGGATGTAAAAGATAACCTTGGACCTCCATTACCATATAATGGATGAGGTAAATCTCTCTTCTCCCTCCCCGCCCATTATCTCTACAAAATGTTCTAATACTCAGGAGAAAAACTACTTGCTGGAGGGAGGGGAAGATTCAGCAATCTGGATGTAACTTGAGCTATTTGTGCAACGTAGAAGGTTTAGTCCTATTTAAGTCAATATCCACTAATGGTGTGCAGAAAGGAACCCAACAGACTTTCAGCATGAAAAAGAAGTAATTTCAAACTACCTGTTGGACTTCTACAGTCTAATAGCCCACTTGTTCTTTTAACCCTTTTCAGCAGTACAATGTCTGATCTAAAACAGTTTCTACTTGCACAAAGATTCAACACATGTTGATTAATTTTTCTTAAAAATATACTGTAGAAAAAACAACTACTAAAGCTGCATCCTGGCAATCGGCTCTGCTGACACTTCCATCTCTGTTGAAGCCCACTGTCTTCAACGGGACTCCACAGGAGCATATGGTTCACACACAAAAATCTGATTGCAGGGTCAGTGCCAAAATCAGAGTTAACATTGCTGACAGTATGCTTAGATGTTCAAATGCTTTAGGAATAAAAAATGTTATGAAATCCAGTCTGAGTGGTTTTATTGACCTTTGATAAATGCATGTAAATCTCTTACTGGACAACATTTTTAAAATGTCTATATAATACATATAACACACAGACTTGTACATATAGTTCACTGACTCAAACCTGAAAAATAATGTATCTATCCACAAACACCTGTACAGATACTTCAGTGACTATGATTTGATAAAAAGGAGGCCAGCTGGTGAAAGCTGTGAAAGCTGTTCCCATTTGCATGAAATGTATTAATACTAGCATCACCTCAGGGGATTCTGTGGATTTTCTCAGATTATCCTGTCAGACTTTATTTCATTTTTTCATTTGGAGAAAATTTACTGAGTCATTTTGGAGTTTCAGAAAAAGGGTGATTCTTGTCCGAGAAAAATTAGTTTATATATGCTCAGATATTGGATGGAGACCTGAAATTTATCAGTATGGAGAGCTCTTTCCAACAGAACTTTGTAATATAGGAGATGAAATTGCCCAAATGTTGCTCTAGGATAAGGCAGTGGGAGTTGCTCATGAACATTTGAGGACAGAATTTAACTCTATTGTAGGACTTTTTCTGTACTGAGTACCTTTAAAATAGCGTAGTGTTAACAGCTACAGTATATGCATCCCTCAAAACTTTGTACCTTTCATATTATTATATTCATTATTTTCTTTTTCACACTGAACTGAGGACTTTAGAGGTATAGGAGAGAAGGTACATGCTTTCCCTACCAGTGGATGTCTTCTGGAAGAGAGGCCCTCTCAAGATTGTTCATATGGGAGGATGGTAGGCCTAGTCTAATAATGAGATCTTAATGGGACAATGGCATGTCTCTTTCTTCTCCAACACTACATTCCTTGGGCAGGGGAAGACTGAAAGTCTTTTCTTCTCCCCAGGGGCCTTCCCCTGAGAACACCTGGGGCTTTTCTCCTTTTTTGCCCCCTCCCCCCTCAGAAAGTGCATGGGGATGGTCCTACTGAAAGCATCATTTTCTCTCCTCGCAATGAGATCTTCTATTTTTCTCTCCTGCTGTTAAGATCCTATTCTCCCTCCAATATTTAGGTCTTTCTTCCTTTCTTCTGTGACTGTTATTTTTCTGCCTGTGATCCTCACAACACTGGGCCTTTTTTGACCCAACTCAGTTTTGCTCCCTTTTACTGAAGTATTAAAGAGGCTCATGCTCCCACTGGGCTGGCTGGAGGTATTCTAATGGAGAGCTGGCATTGGGCAGAGCATGCAGACAGGTGACAGGAATCAGGGCCTGTGGCAGAGCCAGTCTCTGGCCAACCTGACTAGCACAGATATCTTGTAGTAGGCTGCTTGACTGGTTATACTGTCTAATTGGTGGGAAAAATCAGCAGACCAGCTCTGAAACCCAGCAGCAGCTTGGTGTCTGCTCAAAGCATTAATCCATGGCTATGACAGCTCCTGTGCCTGCTTGTTCCCAGCCTTGCCCCAACTTGTTCCAGTTCTGCTCCTGCCTTGGTTCATGCCAGGTAACCCAACTCTGACCTTTGGTTCTGATTCCTGACTTCTGATTTCAGCTCTGTCCCTAGGCTCTGGCATCTGGCCTCTGACTTTAGCTCTGTCCCTGGGCTCCTATTCCTGGCTACAGGCTCCTGCTTCAACCACTAGGCAACACCACCCATGGCCCAGACTCTGACAGTTTGAGCAGCCCAAAAGACACCAACAATAAAGAAACTACAGCTGATATGGGGAGCATGGATCCTGCAAAGGTCAATATCTCTGATGGTGATAGTGGAAGCCATACAGACTTTCCTAGCCCAGGTTGCCATCCTGGACGTGCAGAATGCAATCCTGCAAGCTCCAGGCATGCTGCCTTCAGCTCCAATCTGTGCTCTGCCCAACCTCCCTCTGCCTGACAAATTCAATAGCAATCATCACAGATTTTGTAGGTTCCTAAATCAGCATCAGACTCTATTTCTCCTACACCCATAGTCATACTCCACTGATCAAGCCCAGGTAGGAATGATATCAGCATACTTATGGGGGAGGCCCCGACGTCTCTGCTCCTGGAAAAATCAAGCCCACTACTAGCACAATTTGAGATTTTGTTAGAGCTATGGGGGCGATCTTTGATGACCTGACTCATGAGCATAGTTGAAGATGCACTTCAGGTTTTTACAGGAGGGATGTGTTTGACACAAAGAAATCAGACACCCTACTGCTCTATTGCAGCTGTGACTGCACCATTGACCTCTAGCTAGGAGTAGAAGTTCCATTTGGGCACATCTTCTCCTTCTCCAGACTGAAACTACAAGCCCACTGGAGCTAACTCGCAGAAAACCTGCAGAGACTCTCCTTGTCCCCAGTGGGGCCCCCCCATCTTCTTTGTGGTGAAGAAAGGCCTCTTTCTCCAGCCTTGCGTGGACTACCAAACTCTGAAGATTACAATCCAAAACCAGTACTTCTTACCATTTATTAATGAGCTGTTCAAAAGGCTGGTATACTAGTTCATCTTTCAACTCTGGTGGGAATTTCTCAGACTCCTTGGCACTTCACCTCACCTGCCTGTTACCTACAGACTAATGTGCAAACAGAGTGTCAATCTGCTATCTAAGGCTACGTCTACACTGCACGATTATTTCGAAGTAGTTTAAACCGATATTACGAAACCGATGTTATAAAATCGGTTTTGCGCGTCCACAATGCGATCACAAAATCGATTGCTTGTGTCCATGGTCCAAGGCTACCATCGATTTCAGGAGCGTTCGGAGCGGAGCACATGTGGGTAGCTGCTTCCTCAGCTTTCCATAGTCCCCTTCCGTGTTGAGAGCACAAGTGCACTGAGGGCCGAAATTGCCCAGAGTGTGGCTGGTGTACAGGCCTCCCTCCCTTTGTGAGGGCAGCAGAAACCTTGGCGCGTTTTCCGGGTGTGCATGGCAACACCATAGCACAGCTCATGGACCTGAGTCCCATAACGGTATCTATCTGACGTTGTCACACCTCGCTTACTCTCGGCGGACTAAAACTGAACAATGATACGAAAGGGAGGAGGAGAGGAGGAGGCTGTCTATTGGTGACGCCGAGGACAGCGATGATCGAGAGGAGGCAGCATTCTCCAGAACCTGGTCTGGGCCCAGCGTGGCTACTGCTATTACGGGGATTCTACTACCTGAAGCCGAGTGGGCACGGGAAACAGACAGATGTGGCCGCATTGTTTTGACGGTGTGGGACGATTTCGCCAGGTGGCTGCGGAACTCGCGAGTGCGTCAGAGGCGCTGTCTTAGCTACTTTTGACTGCGTACCCCCGCCCGACCCGTAAATATCCAAAGGAGCAGCCCTCCAGTGGAGAATGCGATGCAATAGCGTCTGTGAAGCTTGCAACGCCAGGACAGTCTCGGTCAGTCGGAATCGCAATTTTCGCGCTCGTGCGAAGAATCTACTGTGTGGGCTCAGTGAGTGCAAGTAGCGCAAAAGCACTCTAAGCGCTGCTGCTACGTACAGGTTGCTGCTTGAACACGTTGCGGTAGATAGTTGGAGAGTGGCTTTGCCTGCCGAATGGGTTTTCCAGAGACTGTGGGGGCCATAGATGGAAACCCAGATCCCTATCTTGGCCCTAGAGACACCAGGGCACCAGTACAGAACGTAAGGGGTACGTTTTCAATGGGCTGCAAGCACTAGTGTGCACACCAAAGGACGTTTCACTCAATCCACGTGGAGATTAGGCCAGGAGAGGTTCAGCGCTCGCGTCTCAAGGACACTAGTCTGTTAACTGGCGTGCAGAAAGGAATTACTTTCCCAGACCAGAAATAAACGGTTGGGCAATGTTCAAATGCCTATAGTTATACCTGGAGGACCGCAGCTACCCCTTGATGCCATAGGCATACATGAAGCCTACACTGGGCAGGCCTGAGACTGGCAGGATGTTCAACTACGCCCTGAGCAAAAGTGCGGATGTGTAAGAATGTTGCATTCTGCCGTTTAAAGTCGCTGGCGGATCCATTACATTACTACGCTCAGACCCTCAGCCAAACCAATGTACGCTGCTGATTCGTCCTTGCGTGTGCTCCATCAACTGCTTTGTGAGACTAAGGGAGACATTATGGCTGGGTTGCGGGGGCTGAGGCCAATCACCGGCCGCTGAGTACAAGTCAGCCAGAGGACCAGGCGATTGAAGAGCACACCTGGAGCGCGTTGCGCATCAGTCAGAAGGCATTGAAGACAAGTTCAGCACGGCGCGCAGGGTACGTGTTGATGTTTGCTTCCCCCTTGAGAACGCTCCGACTGATGGACTTGACTTAGTGTAGCAAACCACCTCCCCTTTCATACAGGTTGGCCCGAAGAAAATAAATTCTGTACGTAAACTCATTTATTATTCATTAAGTAATATGCACGTTGAAATATATCAGATTCCTTACAGATTTCCCTGAGTACAACCACCCCCCTTTCGATGTATCTGTTATACAAGGAACTATAAAAAAGGCAGAGAATTAGGAAGGATGTTCCTGTAGCTGTGCTTTGGAAGGAGGGGAAGGGAAGGCTACTAAGCACATTGTA
>NC_133770.1:134054824-134070735 GCF_003597395.2 Chelonoidis abingdonii
GGAGGAGTTCCGAAATCGATTTAAGGAGGCGGTAAAATCGATATTAATGATGACGTCATGTGAACGGATACAGGGTTAAATCGGTATATCGGCCATTAAACCGATTTAAAGTCGCAGTGTAGACCTGGCCTAAGTAACCACCAGAATGACTGGCTACCCAGCCTGTGCTACACAGAATTTGCATATCACAAATACAATCCATCTCTCAACCCAACATAGCCCATTCTTTGGGAACGATGACTTTCACCACTACTTCCACCCTAGCTTAGCCTTAAGTTACCCCCTCATGGCCACTGCAGATTTAGCCTCCCACCTACACTAGGTGCACCAGGAGCTCAGATAAAACTTGCAGTCTACCAAAGAAGCCAATAAACACCATGCAGTACTAGACTGTCAGGCTGCCCCCAGTATGGCCATGGGGAGAAGATGTGACTCTCTGCCCAGCACCTTAAATCAAGCCACCTATCCGCCAAACCAGACTACAACAAACTGCACCCCTTCAAGATTACAGAACAGGCAAACCCAGAGGCCTTCAGATTACAGTTGTTCATGCCCTGGAAACAGGAGAGCTGGCAGCCTTTTTGGTGCCCTAGGCAGCAGAAGGTCCTGCCCCCGAAATAGCGCCCACGACAGAGGTGGCGGAAGGTCCTGCCCCTGAAATACTGACAACGACCGCAGCAGCCGAATATCCGGCCACCGCGGTTGCCGTCCCCCAAACGTTAGCACTATAGGCTAACCTCTAGGTCACCTAATGGGTTGCGCTGGCCCTGCCTGGAACATCCACCCCATCATTCACATCTCACTTTTAAAGCCCTTCACCAAAAAACTCATACCCAGACCACTCTAACCTGCCACCAATCATAGTCAGCAGAGCGGAGGAATACTTGGTCCAGTGAATCCTGGACTCTCAGTAAGTTAGGGGAAGGTTCTAATACCTGATAGACTGGGAAGGCAATGGTCCACAGGAGCAGCATTGGGAACTGGTAGAGACAACCTACTGTGAGAGTTTCATCAGAAGTACTATGAGAAACTGGGTCCTAAGTCCCCTAGGAGGTGCTCTCAAGGGATGGGTACTGTCAGGAATCAGGGTCTGCAGCAGAGTCAGTCTCTGGGCAACGTAACAAACACAACTGGTCTGTATATGCCTCTACCATTACTGCCATGAGGAAGGATGCCTGTCTCTCTCACTCCAGGGGGAGTGCTAGGCCATAAGGGTGGAACCAGAAGAGGGCCCTGTATTAACTTAATTTGGTCCTGGATGCAGGAAGCCACAGGAAGCTGCACTCAGCTTGCTGCTTTCCTACTCTGTATATGGCCGTCTAGTGGCAAGTACATAACTTTAAAAAAACGATACTCCTCAACAGCTGATTTGGGCAGCACTTAAGAGTCTCTGTGACTGAGTTCAAAACCACAGAGCAGTCCCAGCCAAACTTGGGCAGTTGGACAGTATGTTAATGGTACACAAGAAGAAACAGAATCTAGTGCAATCTTTATTAGCTGTGGAGCTGTGCAGGGCTATAATATGAGTATAAAAGAATTAAAATGTATGTGTCACTCAAGTCAGTAGGTATGACTCTAAATGCACAGAAGAAATAGACCTGTTCAGCCAGAAGTTGTCACTTATACAGTCACTTTTCAGAATAAAACCACACTTTAAGCTTTCAAACAATTATTTCAAGCAGGATGAAGGGTCACTCTTAACACATTATTATTCTGTCATTTTCAGGATAAGTGACCATCTTACTGAACCATATTGTAGTTTACATTTTCAAGCATCATTATCTACTCAGCAACTGATAGGATATTATATAGTTTCCTTTAGAATCTATATAATATTCTATCTCTTATAATAAATGTAATTTCTTTCTCCTATGGGTTTAAATCAAAGGCAGCTACAAAAAGAAAGTGGGATCTATTGAATAGAATTATTTCCCCCAGAAGCTTGAGAGGTAAATGTGCTTGGTAAAGGTGCAACTACTCAACAAGGGTTATATTAAAACAAGGTTACAAAACAAGGGAGGAAGTTGCTAATCAAAAGAGCCTTCTATACGAAGATAAATGGTATTGTAAAGAAAATCTTAATATATGTACATTTAATATACTGGAACATGAATCAAAAAATATATCCTAGCACATTCTTAAGAGTGATCATACTAACTTGTTTGGTTGGTTTGGTTTTCTGATTTTATTTTTATTTTATTGCTAAGATCTAAGATAAAAGCTACATGTAATACCGCTGATGATAATTGAGATAAATCCTGATTGAGCTAATTAGTGCAAACCCTGACTTCCTCCTTATTTATCCTTAGGGATCAGCTAGTCAGCGCCCACTAAAGGCTAAATCGTGGCTATGCCTGAGTTAGGACAAGGCTTTAGTCTCCCACCTTCTCTTCTCCTCACAAAGGAAAAATTTCTAAGATTCAGGGTATCCAATAACGCCTGAAATTCCACCTTTGCTCAAAAATCGAAAAGGAACACAATTTGAGCCATCCTGGCTGTCAGTGCTTCCATATTATTCAGTGCAACAAAAAGAGACATTGTCCTGAATTATGCAGAAAAGAGACATTTCAGGAGGTGTGGAATTATCAAATGTTGAATGGAGGTGTTTTGGGCACAAACTGAAATAGAAAATCTGTCTTTTATTTTGCACAACTCTAATTACAATTTACCCCCAAAGGTTTCACATTTGCTCTAGCTGTAAAATCTGTCATACTTCAGTTAGGAAATAATATTTTAAAACAAAGAATATGTGCCTGTATGTTGTTGTGTCATAATAAAAAAACAAAAAACAGCATCATTTTAAAAACACTTTTCATTCTTACAGGCTAGTAAAAAAAAAAGGGGGAGAATAGGAAAAAAAGAAGCTCATTTGGGTCTGATACAGAAGTCAATAGATGCCTTGTGCAAAGGATCAGGTCTTTACAGACTAGTAAACTAAGAGACAAGAAGACAAACTGTTTTTCTGTTGTTGTGCTATTCAAACTTGTTTGCATTAGCTATATTTTTAGCCAATAAACTACATTTCAATCCACCAATGGCAAAATAGCTATTTAATTAAATTGTATTTAGAAATATACCATATGTCTTCCAGCACTTAGGCATTCAGGAATTAAGAGCAGATTTCTAAACATATGACTTGCTGCAAACTGTAAAGTTCTGTTTCTTAGAAAGCATGATCCTGCTGGAAATATGCCAATATCCCTCCTTCTAGCCCAAGAAAGGAAGAATCCTGTACACGATCTTTAATCTTGCCACTGTCCTTTAGGGGAAAAAATATGTAATCCATTCTCTATACAGAGGTGTACATAGGAAAACTATTTTTCTAAAACTTAGCATAAGGCTAAATGTCCCACAAATTCCATCTCTAGATTAAGAGGAAATACTTCACAGTCACATCTGTGTCTTCTGGGAATTTTTAAAACAAAGTAATAATAGCTGATATCCTTTTCTCATTCCAGTGAAAGACGCTGATAGTTACTGTGTATTCTGTAATCATGGTTATTATCTGAACCTGCCATGGCCTTTCACATGAAAAACAGTGTCTCTTTAAGACTGTATGCAGATTCTATTGAGAGGGAAGATGTCTGTGAGCATGCAACTTGACCTGGTCAGTAGAGGCTAGGGCAGCTTCCCCTGGGCTGGTAAGGCACTGAAAGCAGCTAAGACCACACTGCTGGAGACAAAAATATCTGATCAAAGGGTAGACACTCTTAACCCAAAGATCACAAATCATAACCTTCTAGGAAAGGGATGTGAGGAAGGAAGCAGTCCTAGGAGTAAGGCATACAGTTTAACTCCATGAGGGGAAATGGGCTTTTTGCATGTGCATAACTCTGGGGTTGGGAGACATCTCCACAAAGAGCTAGCCAATAGGCAGGATTCCCCTGAACCTTTATCTCACCAGACCATGATGTACTAAAATCCCAGAAACATGATTAGATTAAAAACCCCATGCAGAAGGGAATCCTCAAGGGAAAGAAAAGCCAGTAACTTATTACAGGCAAAGGTTCAGGAAGGAGGTAAATGACACAATGGGTATTGAATCAACCAACCTCAGAACCAGACTGTCTAGACAGAAGGTGTGGTATGA
Organism: Chelonoidis abingdonii; assembly: GCF_003597395.2. NCBI lineage: Eukaryota > Metazoa > Chordata > Testudines > Testudinidae > Chelonoidis > Chelonoidis abingdonii. The sequence goes on from NC_133770.1 coordinate 134,058,915, forward strand.
CAAAGATACTTATAAACACCCATCTGTGATAAGGAATTTGACACCAATGCTAGAGAGAGAGGTTCTCTAGCAACACAGAGGAAACACATTTGCTAACTTTTGAGGTCATTCATCTGGTCCACAAAGTGTTAAAAGATACACAGAACTTTGTAAAAGCCTATGTGGGTAACACTACAATGTTTAGCAACACTTGGCAGTTATGTTAAAACTCAACAGGACCCTAACACACACTGCCTTCAAGTTGGTCAGTGATTAACACTCTTGCAGTAAAGTAAGGGGGGAGCTGTGACATATTGTACCTCAAAATAGCACCATGTAACTCCCACATTCACCACTTGTATATGGTTATGATATTTTGAACAAATAATGCCTTGTAAGGTGTCCTATGCAAAGTCATAATTTGCTGAAACTGATTGTTCTGTCAAATATGTATATCATCATTGTATATGGAGTTGAGATTTTGTTACATGTTGTTACTGAAATATATTGTGAATCTGGGAGATGCCTACAGCTACCTCTCTAGTGGCAACAAAGGTGGTGACCCACACCTAGCCATTGACCAGCAAGGGAATTTTAAACAGTAGATTTATGATTCAGTAAGAGACAGGTGCTCAAGCTCTAATAATGGGAATCACTTAACTCCATGACTCAGCAACGTATCAGGACATGTCATGTTTGACTCCATATTGGAGCCAGTATTTTTCCAGGCACATGACCTGAGAATATAAAATATGGGGCAGTGGCATCATGACTCCATCTCTCTTCTCCCCCAGCTATTCTTAAGGCAACAAAACCATTTGGAAGAAAAGACTTTGGACTGGGGAGATTGGTCCCAGGCTAAGCAGGGAATTCAGCCTGTGTATTAAGAACTGTGACCCATTTACAATGCCTAGTGGGGTGAGAAAAACTGCTTGATTCAAATCTTGCTTAGTCTGATAAAGTTTAGGATTTAGACTGTGATCTTACCTTTTATTTCTTAGATAATCAACTCTGACCACTATGCCTAACACTTATAATCACTTAAAATCTACCTTTCTGTAGTTAAACTTATTTTAATGTTTTATCTTTACCAATGAGTATATCCTAAGTCCTTAGGGAATTTTCTCAGATTACAAAGGTTGGTGCATGTCCACTATCCTTTGACGAAGTGGGAAACGAATTCATGAGCTTGCATTGTTCAAGAGAAGGTCTTGAGCAGTATAAGATGGTACATTTCTGGGGTGCAAGGCCTGGGCTAGGGGGATTTGCTGGAGTCTCTCTATAGTTCATGAAAGTCTGTGAGAGCCTTCATGAAACTTTTGGAGTGCCTTCATAGACTAACGGCTGTCAGAGTGAAGCCTGAAGGGACTGCTTGTCACTACCAGATCAATATGAGAGGTACTATGGTCCAGACAGTTAAAGGGGACACAGTGGTCCCACAGTCCAGGTTGTACCCCAGGGGAGCAGGGTGTCACATCTCCCCCCACTTAAGTTGCTGGTACTCCACAAGGAAGAACCTGCAATGAGAAGAAAATGGTGTTTTGCCTCTATCACTGCTAGCTCTTCCTCTGACCATTCCTGTGTGGGCCTTGGCCGGACAGATATCTTGACCTGGTCTTGACTTGTTGGGAATGCAGCCTGAATGTCCCTGGCCAAAGGAAACCCTACAAGGGGGAACCACTCAGTGTGAGAAGTGTCTGTGGGGTGGAGGATGCCGGCCGACTACAGGTGAGTACAGCAGCACTGGGTCTGTGGGGAGGAGACTCACTGCTGGCCACCACAGGCGGTAGATGGTGCTCCACTCTCCACCCAGGTTCCCTGTCCGAGGTCAAGAACTGGCATGCTGTACTGGAAACACCAGGTGAGGAGCAGACACCACTTGCCCCCATCCAACAAGGATAGGAGGCTCACAACCACCACGCCCAATAGAAGAGATGTAGAGTGGTAGTGGTCAGGAAATACCTTTAGAGGGGGATGGAGGCATGCCAACCTGATGTGATGGCCTGGGAGGCATGCTGCCTGCCTTGAACCCACATCCAATATGTTATAGAAAGGTAGCTGAGGCTCATCATCTCTCTGACCACTACCACATACTGCTCATCCAGCTGGGCACTAATGATACTGCCAGGTATGGCCCTCGACAGATTAGCCATGACTATGGGGCTCTGGGAGGAAGGTGCAGGGTGCAGGAGGTGTTCTCCTCCATCCTCCCAGTGGAGGGTAAGCAGGGCCGGATTAACTTTTTGTGGGTCTGGTGCCAAACATATTTGTCAGTCCCCCAGGGAAGGAAGGGGCCGGGGCAAGAGCACAGTGGGCAGGGTGGATTTGATTTAAATTATTATTTAAATCACTAGTCAAGAAGACTCGATTTAATCATGGATTTCTACATTAAAGTGCATTCTTGTTGGTTGTTATAACCTTAATACATATTCTTCACAACTCAGAGATAGATGTAGGTTTCATTTTTAGAAGGTATACACTATACATTTTTAAACAGTGATTTATTTTGAAAACATTTCAGATGGGTTTTACAGCTATATCAGAAAATGAATGATCGTTTGGTTATTTCATTTACAAAAGATAATTGAAGCAGATATTTATGAAGTCATTGAGAAGTGAACTATCTCCAATTCAACAGGTTAATCATTAATATTTGGAGGATTTTCTTGCCATGCTGTATTGAAAGGAGAACATCACCAGAAAGACATTTAAATTGTTTTATTTAACTAAAACAACAACGTTAAGTATTCTGGATTTTTTTTTTAACAGCAAACATAATATTTTAATAAAAAAGCATATGTCCCTCGCTTCTCACATTTATCTCCAGACTTCTTCTCCTTGTCCAGATCTATTTCGCCTCCAACAATTCATTTAACTTTTTGAAACTTTTCACTTTTAGAGAGGGGTAAGGGATCGACTCTGTGTACACAAATTTGCAGAGGCACAATAGAGTTAAGGTCCATTATTTCTCACCTCTGTATATTATTTATTTATTTAAAAAACATTTTTGCTGCTAACAAGCATGTTACCTCTGGAGACACAAATCCACAGTTTGAGAACTGCAAAATTAAGCATCCCTGATGGTATCTTCCAGACTGAGCACTGAGAAAGACTAACCTAAATAATCTATACAGAAGCCTGTGGGACCCCATAAGATTGGGTCCCTAATCCATGAACTATTGGAACTCATTTACAAAACTTTTCTTAAACATTACATGAATATATTGTCTCATACTATAGAATTAGAATTTATAATTCCTATTCCACAATGAGCTATAATGTATCTTAATTAAAACCATCTTTAGATAGGGTTTTTTCCTCAAAAATCCGATTTCAATTAAAAAATCAGATTTTTTTATTATTTTTTTTAAAAATCATTGATTTTTATTCACCCTGACAGTGGAGCATGGTGGAGCGGGGTGAAGGATTGGTCCCCAGCTGGAGCAAGGCGGGGCCAGGGGCAAAAGCACAGTGGGGCAGGGCCTAGGGTTGTTCCCTGGAGCAAGGGAAGGGCTGGGGGTAAAATGCAAGCACAGCAAGGCTGAGGAGAGGGTAAACAGGATCTCCCCCTGCCCCTGCCCACATAGAGCGGGTACCTACCTTCTCCCTGGTTCTAGCTTATTCTCTTCACTTCTCTCTGCACTGAACTGAGGGTGGGGTGCACTGAACACAGGGCTGGGGGTGCAGGGTCTGGGAGGGAATTAGGATAAGGGAGGGGGCTCAGGATTGGGGCAAGAGGTTGGGGTGTGGAGAGCTTACCTGGGGCAGATCCCATTTGGTAAGAGAGGTGCAGGTGGGTATGTGGGGGTGGGTGCAAGATTCAGGGCATTGGGTGTGGAGGGACTGGGTATGTTAGGTGCAGGAGTCATGGCAAGAGGCTGGGGTGTGTGGGGGGGGTGCAGGAGTCAGGGCAGGGGGTTAGGGATGTGGGCTGGGGTCGTTGGGGTGCTCCCAGCCCCCTGCCCTGATCGGCTCACATCAGGGGGCTGGAAGCTGTATGCCCCGATTCCACCTCCTTCCCCAAGGCCCCAGCCCCTCTTCTTCTCCGCCTCCTCCCTGAGAGATGAGCGTGCTGCGGCTCCGCTCCTCCCTCTCCCTTGTGCCCATGAACAGCAGGGAGAGGAGGGGGGAGGGGTGGGAACGCAGCATGCTGGGGGAAGAGGCGGGGGAGGGGGAGCTTCGCTGCGGGCGGAGCCTGCCCTGCTGCAGCAGGAGCCCCAGTGCCAGCAGCACCAAGCTTCTGCCCCTGCAGGAGAGAGCAGGGAGTGGAGAAGAGTAGCCGGGCCAGGACCCCTTTGAACCATTGTGGTGCCATGGTAAATCCGGTACTGAGGGTAAGAGCCCAGCTAGGGACACACACATCCTGCAGATGAATGTGTGGCTCTGCAGATAGTGTCCACAGGAGGGCTTTGGCTTCCTGGAGCATGGAGTGCTGTTCTGGGAAGGAGGACTGCTGGGAAGAGATGAGATCCACCTAACCAAGAGCATCTTAGCATACTGTGACCCAAAAACCCTTAATGCCAACTGACAAGGTGGCTACAGGAATGTCCTGATTCTGGTACATTCCCTCTGGTTCCCAAGATAATGTTATGTGAGGTCTTATATGAAAGCAAGGTCCCACCAGACCATAATATCATAGTGAAATATACATACAGATACTATGTAAGGAGTTATGAGTATATATAAACTGAAAATGTTTTAAAATCAATGCAGAATTGACAAACTTTTATTGTCAAGATGTAAATTAAGCATTGCATGCAAATAGATATTCGTTATGTTAGCTTACAAGGCTGTGAACTCAATAGGGAAGCAGAATACAGGAAAATAAGCCAGAGGTGGTTATCTTGACTGAGTACAGACAATGAATTTTGGATATAAGCGAAAGGCAAAGAAGGCACCACATATCCTGCACTTAGGAAGTAAAGAGACAGTGCATTTACATTTAGGAAAACAAGATCTCAGATGACCTTAGTTGAAGATGCTGTAAAAGGTTTGGATGAGAAACTTCATTAGACAGGAGGTTAACCAGTTAGTTATGTTTAGTTTCTAGCAAGTGTATGATGATTTTCTTTTATATTAATGTTTTGATTCCAATATCCTTACTCACTCACTTGAACCTTGCATCTTTGGTAATAAACTTAACTTTTTTCACTATAAATATATTTAAATGCTGAGATATTAAGCAAGTTGCTGATCCTGTGCCGCATACACTGTTCTGCTGGGGACAGCAGACCTGGTATTTGTGAGTGCACACTGCATGAGGGGCTGGACACTACAGAACAACTCTTCAGAGGGCCTTGGGATCTACCTAGTGTTAACCTGCAAAGCAAAGTAAGGTCTGGCAGAACCCAGAAAAGAGTGTCTGTGTAGCCAAAAGGCTGGTGGCGTCAAAGAGCTGACACTCAGTTAAGCACAAGAAACTCTTCCTCATGCTGGAGGCAGGGGGAGGAATAAGGTGACTCACAGTTCTAGGTATGCTGAGAACCATCTCTCTCTCTCTCTCTACATAACAATGAAGCCTTTAAACTAGGTTCAAATGGTGCAGGTCACAAAAGCCAGAGGTTGGTGACCTTAACAGAGAGCTAAATGTTGAGGAAGGTGAAGGGAATGGAAAATTAGAATAGAGTCACAGGAGCAAAAAGAGGGATAACGGTGGGGGAATCTGCTCAATATCGTAGATGTCTAAACATAAATGCAAGGAGTATGGGGAATAAACAGGAAGAACTGGTCCTGTTTAGTCTGTAAACTACATTATAACTTCATTGGCACTACAGAAATGTGGTGGGATAAATCTCAAGACTGGAATATTGCATAAAGCTTATATATAATATATATATAGCTTCTTCAGGAAGGAGGGAGGAGGAAGGAAGATATTGTATTACAGCAGAAATATATATACTTGTTATGAGATCCAGACACATGTGAGAGTCAGACCACTATAAAAAGGGGTGAGGGAGTGGTTGACATCATGGTAGGGGGTCTACTATAGACAACCAAAACAGGAAGAGGAAGAAGACAAGGCATTTCTAAGACAAATTATAGAAATATCCAAAACATAAGACCTGGTAGCACTGGGAGACTTCAACTCAGTTATCTGTTGGAAAAGTAAAATGGCAAAACACAAAATTTCCAATAAGTTCTTGGAATGTATTGGGGACAATTTTTGTTTCAGAAAGTGGAGGAAGTAACTAGAGGGACAGACATTTTAGATTTCAGAGTAGAAGCCGCGTTAGTCTGTATCCACAAAAAGACATGTTAGACCTGATTCTGACCAACAGGGAGGAATTGGTTACTAATCTGAAGACCAATGGCAATTTCGATAAATAGAATCATGAAATCTATAATTTCATGATTCTAAGGAGAGGAAGGAGTGAGGGCAGCAGAAAAAAAGGACAGCAGACTTATAAAAAAGCAAACATTAACAAACTCACAGAACTGATAGGGAAAGTTCCATGGGAAGAAAAACTAAGGGAAAAAGGAGTTTAAGAGAGCTGGCGGTTTAAGGAGATATTATTAGAGGCATAACTGCAAACTAGCCTGATGTGAAGGAAAGATAGGAAGAATAGTAAGAGGCCAACATGGCCCCATCAGGAGCTATTTAATAACCTGAAAATAAAAAAGGAATCCTATAAAAAGTTGAAACATGGACATATTGCTAAGAAGAAGATAAAAGAATTGCACAAATGTGTAAGGACAAAATCAGAAAGGCTAAGACACAAAATGAGTTACATCTAGCCAAGGACATAAAAGACAATAAGAAGTTCTTTAAATACATTAGGAGCTAGCAAAAGACGAAGGAAAATGTAGATCCTCTACTTACCAGGGAAGGAGAGCTAAGAACTGATGACATCAACAAGGCTGATGCCTATTTTGCTTCAGTCTTCACTAAAAAGATTGTGACCAGGTACTTAATGCAATATTAACAAGGGGAAAGGAACATAAGCCAAAATAGGGTGGGAAGAACAGTTAAAGAATATTTAGATAAATTACATGTATTAAAGTCAGCAGGGCCTGAAAAATAAGGAACTAGCTGAAGCAATCTTGGACCCATTAGCAATTATCTGCAATAACTCATGGAGGATAGGTGAGGTCCCAGAGGATTGGAGAAGGTCAAACTTAGGACCTATATTTAAAAGGGGAAGAAGAGGAGGCGAAAAATTATAGACCAGTCAGCCTAACTTTGATACTGAAACAAATTATTAAGCAATACATTTGTAAGCACCTAATGGATAATAGGGTTATACATAATAGCCAAAATGAATTTGTAAGGAACAAATCATTCCAAACCAACCTAATTTCCTTCTTTGTCAGGGTTATAGGCCTAGTGGATGGGGGGGAAGAGTAGACATGATATATCTAGATTTTAGTAAGGCTCTTGACAGAGTCTCACAAGACATTCTCATAAGCAAACTAGGGAAGTGTGATTAAGATGAATTTACAATAAGGTGGGTGCACAGCTGGTTGAAAGACTACTCAAACAATAGTTATCAATGGTTTGCTGTCAAACTGGGAGGACATATTAAGTACAGTTATGCAGGGATCAGTCCTGGCTCTGTACTAGTCAATATTTCCAATAATGACTTGGATAATGGAGTGGAAAGTGCTTATAAAATCTGCGAATGACACCAGGTTAGCACTTTGGGGACATGATAAGGATTTACAATGACTGGCAAATTGGAGAATTGATCTGAAATCAACAAGATGAAACTTAATAAAGACAAGTGCAAAATACTATACTTAGGAGGATAAAATGAAATGCACAAATATATACAAAAAGCAGAATACTTGGCTAGCTGGTCGTACTGCTGAAAAGGATCCCGGGGGACATAACAGATCACAAATTGAATATGAGCCAACAATGTGATGCAGTTGGTAAAAAGACTAATATCATTCTGGGTTGTAAAACATGAGAGGCAATTGTCTCCCTCTTCACTGCATTGGTGTGGCCTCAGCTGCAGTAGTATGTAGGGTGACCAGATGTCCCGATTTTATAGGGACAACCCCAATTTTTTGGGTCTTTTTCTTATATAGGCTCCTATTACCCCCCAGCCCCTGTCCTGATTTTTCACATTTGCTGTCTGGTCACCCTAGTAATATGTCTAATTCTAGGCACTACACTTTAGGAAGAATCTGAATACAGTGGAGAGAGTCCAAAGGACAGGAACAAAAATGATAAAAGGTTTAGAAAACCTGTCCTATTAAGGAAAGGTAAAAAAATAATGGGGCACGGTTAGTCTTGAGAAAAGAAGACTGAGGAGGAGGGGGGACCTGATAGTCTTCAAACATGTTAGGGGTTGTTCTAAAAAGGACAGAGATCAATTGTTCTCCATGCCCATTGAAGGTAGAACAAGAAGCAATGGGCTTAATGTGCAGCAGGGAAGATTTAGATTAGATATTAGGAAAAACTTCATAACTAGTAGGATAATTAGCACTGGAATAGGCTTCCAAGGGAGGCTGTGGGATCCCCATCATTGGAGGTTAGATAAACACCTGTGAGAGATGGTGTAGGCTTACTTGGTCCTGCATCAGCACAGAGGGCTGGACTAGATAACCTCTCGAGGTCCCATCCATCCCTATATATTCTACAGTTTTGATGATTAAAATCTAATCTTAAAGTTAACTTCTGAAGTTTAAACATTGCTAATCATCTGTTATGGTGAGCTAAGTGTACAGAGCTAAGTGTATTAAAAGGCTGATTTTCTGTAGTGCTGAGCAACCCCAGCTCACATTTAAGCGAGTGCGTGATGAAAGTAAGGTGACCAGACAGCAAATGTGAAAAATCGGGACAGGGGGTGGGAGATAATAGGAGACCATATAAAAAAAAAGCACCAAATATTGGGACTGTCCCAAAAAAATCAGGACATCTGGTCACCCTAGATGAACCTGTACTGCACCTTTGAAAAAAATCAGACCACAAATGACTGCCAGAGAACTAGAAAAAAAACTGTAAAATATGGAGTGTTTAAAGCTATGCTCTGAAATCCATAGTTCGGTACCTTAATAAGTGACCTGACTTTCGAAAGTGCTTAGTACCTAGCAGCTCCCATTGAAGTCAATGGGAACTGCTGGATGCTCAGCACCTGTTTGCAAATAAATAAATAAATATGTCCACTTATTTAGATTCATGACAGCCCCCAGGTTGTTGATGCAATTACTCAAATGGAACCCTACTCTAGTGCGACTAATAAGCACAAGAGAAAAGTGGTTTCTCTTCTAAGAATCTTACAGCACATAGGAGTAATGAAGTTTCCATCCTGCAGAGCTCTAGCAGTGGGGTTGGATGTATGCCCTATTGAACAGAATACAGGTCTGGGAGCTAGGATACTTGGGTTTACTGACCTTCTGTATGACCTTGGGCAAATCACTTGACCTCTCTATGCCACTGTTTCCCTCCTGCTCTTTGTCTGCCTTGTATAGTTAGATTGAAAGGTCTTCAGGAAAAGCACTGTCTCTCACTATGAGTTTGTACAGTGCCTAGCACACTGGGGCTCTCACCTGAAGCCTCTAGGTGCTATTGTCATAGAAATACTAAAAATGAAATTAACACTGTATGTATTGTAAATTAATCCCATCAGTAATAAAGTGTGGAGTAATGGACAGGATATATTCACAGATCTATGATCTTTTGTCTTCATGTGGTGAATTTTGGTGCTCCTGAAAATAAACAAATAGAAGAACCCCATTGGGTGTATCAGGCATCACACAGCCAAGCTTCCCCATTAATGTACCTTAGACATGGCTCCAGACCATGCACAAAGACCTTTGTCCAGAAGTACCCACAGTTTAGAAAATGGTGAGCCTCATCCCAGTCAGACTCAGGTCATAGGAGGCTTGCCACTGACATAATGACATCAAGATTTGGTGCCATTAGCTCATCTCTGCTATTTGTGTTTTCCCAAAGGGCAGCACTGAAAGTGCACTAGTGATGGACCATATAGGAAGTAGAAGTAGGATTACAAGTTTCTATTTTTAAAATATATTTCATTTCAACTTTTGAAAACAGAATATTGTAATATACTGAGTAGTGTGTTGACCCTAAACTGCACAGAATCAAAAATGCTTAACTCTGTATAATAAGCTCTGTACTGCTCAAGTGATTATCCTTTTATCTCTTTTGTAGCTGAGATCTTACAAGTGACAAGGTGTGCACAAAGGAATAACTGAAGATTTTTTGATAGCCCTGCATGTTTTACAATATGGGTTGAATGCCATTTGCATCTTCTTTTACAGTTTTCTGCCAAATTCTAAAAGAAAAAATGCACATTGCCAGTAGTAAAAACTACATTTTAGTTACAGAAAAAAAGATGATATATCCACATTGAAATAATTAGTCTTTTTGCAAAACCAGCAACAACTGGCAGTTATGCAGGATGTTTTGTATATTTGTCTTCAGATTTATAAGCAAGAGTAAAAATTGCAATAACCCCAAGAACACTGTGTTCCAGAATTATATATACTATTTCTTGGTAAGAAAAGATTTGTTTAGGTAATATAGTCCTTTTTATTAAAAACTGAAGGATGATCTTGAATTATTATAACCATATGCATTAATCTTTATCAGCATGAATGAAAGGATTAATCTTTGCTCTTAGCTCATATTTTCTCCTCACACGTCCAAATTGCAATACAAGTTATTTGCAGAATGTAGAGAATACTGCCAAACAATAATTACAGCAGGTTGAGACCTATACTATATATTGTACACCTCTCCCCAGTGCACCACTGGGGAATTTTACCAACAATAACTTAGAAACATTGAAGGTACTTATTCAAGTTAGAGAAGCTTCTCATATTAGATATGCCAAAAAGGACCTTAAAAGAACTATTTAAAGAGTCTTGCACAAGTCTCCGAAACCAAATATATGTTTAATGTAGCAAATGTGCACAGTGATATGGAAATGCCACAATATTTTGTCTGCCAACAGAACAGAACAAGCCAAACACTCCTGTATTTTTCACAGCTGGAAGTTTCTCCAATGTGCTTTATGGGTTTGTCCCTTTTTGGAGCTGCACAGTATATCAGATCGCTTATTAACTGCCATTTGTCTGTCTACTGACAATGTAGCTAGACACTTCGAATAGATTTGTTTACTTATTTAAAACATTGAAATGGCACCTATCATGTCTCAGTATCATAAAAACAAGTACAATGGATTTCAAACTAGTCAAAGATAATCAAGCAATCCAAATACATAATCACAAAAGGCAAAGGAGTCTGGCATAGGAGAAACCAGTTGTTTGCAAGATGAACCAGTTAACCAAAAGAAGGGCTCAGTTCCCAATGTTACACAAAAGGATAGAATGGAAAAGGAGAGTTAGCAGGTATTTAAAACATGACTTATCTTTGACCTTTTTGCCCCCTTCTTTGCCAAATGTACAGGCAGACGTTGCAGCATGAACTAAAGTCTGACAATGAGATATATGCGCAGAACTTGCCTGGGAGGAAAACTGACAGAGAAATGTCCCTACTGACTGTAGATGCTTGGCAGGAGAGGAATTCCACAGGTACTGTGACAAAGTTCCTCCTCTACCTTGGTGGGTCCTGCACTTATTGGCAGATTTGCACATCTCACAGATTCACCCTGGGGGTCAGGAAACAGCCCAGAAACCTTCCCTCTGGCAGAAGCCACCATCCAGGTTAATTCCTCCTGTGTTTGATCAGGAGTTGGGAGGTTTGGGGGGAACCTGGGCCTGCCCTCTACTCTGAGTTTCAGCCCAGGGCCCTGTGGACTGCAGCCGTCTAGAGTGCCTTCTGGTACAGTTGTACAACAGCTACAACTCCCTGGGCTACTTCCCCATGGCCTCCTCCCAACACCTTCTTTGTCCTCACCACCGGACCTTC